>NC_141807.1:11805000-12000000 GCF_057944985.1 Cucurbita pepo subsp. pepo
TGCATGCTATATCTCAGCCTGTAGCAGCCGTTCAAACTCAATTGAAACTTATGGGGAAAAGTGGTTCAAGGTCTCTGTCGTACACTCACCGCTCCAATTCCTATCGCCATAGTTAGAGAAGCAGAAGGGACCCAAGTTCTTCCCCCTATCATTCCACTACCAATTCCAGGAGAAGCAGCCGTTCAAGTTCCCTCAGCCGCCAACGCAGAAGTAGGACTTCCTCGTTATCTCCTTTCCCTAAATCGTCCAGTTCCAGTCCTATTTGTGCATCCACTGATCGGAATCATTCCATAGAGAAGCTTAAGAAAGAGGAAGAAGAGATGAAAAGGCGTGAAACAGAGTTGAAGTAGTTAGAAGAAGATGCAGCTAGGAGGATGGAATTACTAATTCAGAAGAATGTTGAAGAAAGGCTAAACTCTGAAGAGACTAAATTAGAAATACAGAGGCGAATAGAGAAAGGTCGCACGAAGTTGTTTGATGATGTTGATGTGCAACTTGAGAAAGGGAAAGACGCCGCTCTTACTGCTACAAGACAAAAAGAAGAACAAGCACGAAAAGAGAGAGAAGAGCTAGATAAAATGCTGGAAGAGAATAGAAGAAGGGTAGAAAAAGCACAGACGATTAGTTCTGGAGCTGCAGCGGAAGGAAGAAGAACAATATTGTGAGCTCGAGTTGATTCAGAGACAAA
The DNA here is from genome assembly GCF_057944985.1 of Cucurbita pepo subsp. pepo. NCBI lineage: Eukaryota > Viridiplantae > Streptophyta > Magnoliopsida > Cucurbitales > Cucurbitaceae > Cucurbita > Cucurbita pepo. Next base: position 11,805,689 of record NC_141807.1, read on the forward strand.
AAGAGGAGGCAGCTCAGAGAACTAAGGTAGATGATAAGAGTTTGATTTATGTTATGCTGGGAGTTAGTGAAGAGTCAAAAGCTTACAGACTCTATGATATAGAAACGGCAGATGAAAATAAGGATATAGAAGCGGCAGATGAAAATAAGGATATAGAAGCGGCAGATGAAAATAATGATATAGACGCGGCAGATGAAAATACTGCAGAGGAAAATATTTCATCTAGCTCTTTGGCTGAAGCAAGCTCTCCTAGCTCGAATAAGGCAAGGAATAAGAGACCACCAGTCTGGATGAGAGATTATGCAATAGGAGAAGTTTTTTTTTGTAAAGAAGATGATGAAGCTCAGCCATGTTTACCCTTACTGAACCTGCAAACTTTGTAAACTTTAGAGAAGTATTGAAGAGTGAGAAATGGAGGCAAGCCAGGGATCTGGAGACAAGCCAGGGATCTAGAGCCATAAACAGAAATGGCACATGGGAATTGATGAAGTTACCTGGTGGAAGTTTGGTATGAGGTCGTAGATATAAACTGATTACTATTCCTGTTCAGTTTAAGGGAGGGATTGTTAGGATTAGATTTTATTGAGTTATTTGGATTAGATTTGATCTAGTTATTTGAATTAGATTTGATTTAGTCATTCTTCGATTGGATGAGAGATTTCTCCCAATTCTTCATGATCGTACCGTTTTCTTTTTTTGTTACTAACAGTAACATGTCATTCTTAAAAAACTAGGAAACCGATGTGACAATGATACATTAATTAAAAATAATTATTTCAAAAAATTTATCATTTTTATATTTGAAATAAATTCATATAAATAAGTTTATATATTTGTATACTTAAAAAAAAAGCTTAAGGTATGCTTAACTCTCAAAATATATTCAAAGTCAAGTGTCTGATACGATGGATTATAAATTTGTAATGTATCCATTGTATTAACAAGTGTTCAGTACATGCCCAACACGTGTCAGATTAGTGAAACTAAGTTATTCTTATGCTCTCTTTACACCCATTTAAAGTAGTTTGAAAACTAGCACGTCAAATATTATAATTGACTAACTACAACTTCAATTTTGTGCTTTAAGGATGGTTTTGACCCAAGAGAAATAAAATTCTTAATTTAGTACATGGTAGCAAAGATGGACATGAGAATGAGTTATTCTCATATGGAAAGAGATTTAACCTTAAGTTATATCTCATATCCTCTCTTAACCAATTATTTAGTTTTATTTAGTATGTTTTAGAAAGATAGGTCCATCAATTGCAAAATAAAATAAATAGAATAGATTAAATTAGCCAAAAGTAATGACTAACATAATTAAAAAAAAAAACATAAAGGATGAATTGATTAAATTGGCTAGTTGCTAACATAATTTAAAAAAAAAAATGTAACAAACACACCGAAGTAAGATTAGGAACACAAGTAAAAAAAAAAAAAAACACAAACAGCCAAAAAATCAAGATTTGGAAAGTGTTAAATAGTTTTGATATATAGACATTTCAAGACCTTACTCGTTCAATTTTCCCATGAAATCTAACACTACAGCATCATAAAATGTAGAGAAATGATTGAAATTGATGTCATGTTCATATAGGTTGACTTTAATACAAAAGACAAATCGAACTTTGTTAAGGATAAATTGGGGACACCAGCCTAAGCTAATCAGGTAGGTGGCCTTACCATCCGTATGGTTATTGTAACGACCCTAAATTTCCACATATCTAGAGTCGCCACTAACGTCTCATGCTCATCTCTAATGCAGAATAAAAATCTAAGCATGCTCACCTTTATTAGCGGAAAAATTTAAAACTTCAGAATACATTAAAACATTGGAAAACACTACCGGACTTACGTGTTTCAAACATCGTGCTGGAGTTCAAAAGACAAAATAAAACGATTACAAATTAATTAATATAAATGAATGAAATGCAAACGCCCTATCCTAACCAAGACTAGGAATTTTAAATATGCAACTATCCTATGCACGCGCCACAGTCTCTGATCACGATGCCACCGTCAACCGTACATGGGAGCCATGCCTTTACCTGAAAGACAATATGGCACACGGCCTGAGTATTTCGAAGAAATACTCAGTAAGTGACCCCACTATAGGGGCCATGCTAATGCAAACACATGCAATCATGAATAGGGACCTATCTCTAATCATCTTAGGGGTGGCCTCCAGTCCCGGACAAATTGGATGTGTAGTACTTCCCTACACACGACTCACACGGCGAGTGTGAGTCCCCAGGGCGCTCGCACACCTCCCTGGACCCTCTGGTCAAGCTAATCTGTAGCGACGTCCGGAGGTCAGCGGAACCTCATAGTGTCATGCGCCTCATGAACACCCTCATCTGTGTGCTTTCGCACCTGTGCGCATTCGCGCTAATCATAAGGTGCGCGTCCGCACTCATCATCTCTAGGGGAAGTAGCCCTATGCTTATGAACATAAAAAATGCATGAGGTCCCTCTAAATCCATCGTAATGTCTCTTCTGACACAACCCTCTAGTCTCATCTCTTTGTTACTCTAGGTAACACATATCGTGGATATTTATATTAATATCATTTTCATGCTCTTAGGGTTGTGTCCTACGTCGATCTAACGACATGATGCAATATGACACTAATCATCATCTAGCATGCTCAATATGGAAAACATCATCATATTAAGGTAAAAATCATGCAATCATCATGCTCATCATAATGCCACAACGTGCGTCAAACATATTAAGCGTCACTCAACAAAATATGTATAAACTGGCACATATCATCAAACATCATACAATTTATTTAGCCTATCCTATAGTAAGGCCACTTACTTGGTTGGCCTCGGCCGAAGTACTCCCTAAATAGCTAAACGTAAGCTCCCGTTCCGTGAGAGCTGCTTTCTACTTCGCTGGGGTTTGTTTCCTATCACACTGTTCACCACTTTCCGTTAGTATTTCACAATTAATTTACCTATAATTTAATAAATGTGAAATACGGCTCTAAAACGGCCTTGAATACCTTAATCGGGGCCGAAAACAGATCTGGGAGGGTCGAAACAGTGAAAACCGGGCTGAAAACAGGTGAGCCGAGCCGAACAGCCGCCGGAGCGTCACCTGAGGGAGCCCGAGCTGTTTGCGCCGAGTCGATCCGAGGACTGCCGCGCCGCTGTGTGACACGTGGCAGCAGCAAAGAAAGCCACGTCGGGCGGTAGTGTCGGGTCGAAGCGCGGGTCGCAGTCCGGTTCGAGTCGTGGTTCGGGTCGCGGGCTGTGGAAGGCTACTGGGCCAAGGCTAAACGTTGGGCCTCGGCTTACTGGGCTGGGCTGCAAGTGTTTGGTTTGCAAGTCGGCTCAATTGGACCGTGGGTCTAGTCTGGGTTGGTTCAACTGAACCGTAGCTTCTGGGCCGGTTTGAGGTTTGGGCCGCTGTAGTTGGGCTTGGCCGAAGGCAGAGGCAAAGGGAGGAACGGGCTGACTCTCCCGGGTTCTGGGTTCGGGTTGACCCGGATCCGTGGATCTCGTCTTCCTTACCCGACTTTGGCCGATTTTCCGGCGAGCTTTCTCTCTCCTTCCCGCGGCGTTTCCGTTGCCGATTTCGGTCCTCTTCCTTCCCTTTTCCTCTTTGTTCGTCGTCCTTCTTTCCTTTTTGGGTGTTTTGCGGCCTAAAAGCTCCTAAAAGCCATAGATCTAAGAATCGATTAAGAAACCTAACTTTCCGACCTCGGTTACCGACGACGACACTTACGAAATAACACAAAATGCACCCTGAGTTATTGTGCTTTCGTTAGGGATCTCTTTTACGGTAGTAACAGGTCGTTTGGTGTCGGTTTAAGGGTGGTTAGAGGGCTCATCGGAGAAACTGGACACTCGCCGACTTTTGTCCGAAATCTCTCTCTCTCTCTCTCGAAATTTTCTCTTTCCTCCCTTTGCATGTGTTCTGAAGATGCTGGGCTGAGGGTGGGCGTGCTGTGGCCGTCGTTTCGCGTGGGTTCTGCGAAACTCGCAGGTTTTCCGGCGACTGGGTTTTTTTTTTTTTCGTTTTCTCGTTTTCATTTATTTATTATATATATATATTTTTTTTTCTTTTCTTTCTTTCCCGGGTCGTTACAGTTATATTTGATGTTGACTGTGCTCGTGGTTCTGCAAGTGTCATATATATTGATATGTGTGAAATGTTTGTGAATCGATATGCTTATGATATGTTATAATATGTGAATTGTATGAAATACTTATGGTACCGTGTGTTCAATGGTATATTTGAGATAGGATAAGAGAAGGATGCACTAAATGTAATGTAACGATAGGAGTAAGACATGTTCATGAAACGTTATGGTTTGGTTACGTATCGAAGTGCTATGGATATGACAGATTGATAACACCGATATGGTCACGATGGATTCATAAAACAATACGATTAGGTTATGGGTAGAAAGGGATAGGATTATGATAGATTGATAGAACGATAGCGTTAGGATACGTTCCTGTAATTGACATCCTTAATTGAAATTAGAATTGAACTTTTTTGTCATTGACATCCTTAATTGAAATTAGAATTGAAGGAAACACTTCTCCACAACTCATTATGGAACACCTTTGATGTTTCAACAGATTTACTTTGCCGAGGAATACTTTAAAATTCGATATTTATAGTTGAACGCTACTTAAATTGATGAAGTTAAATTTTACAACAGATGTTAATAAATCGTTTGTCTATTAAAAGAGAGCTTGGAATTAAATTCTTTATAGTTGGGATAAGGGATGTTTTAGTCAAATTAAGTATACTTTTTAGTTTTAAAATAAATTAATTTTTTAGTTTAAAATAAATTGATTTTTTAGTTTTAATTTTATTCCTAATAAATTAATTTTGATGTGGTGTTATGTATTTTAATAAAATTGATATTAACTTAATCAACAAAAATTTGTATTTTTTTTTAAAATTATAAGCTAAATTAATAAAAATACCATTGAACTTTGCACTTTATCTAAAAAATACTCATAATTTTTTTAGAAGTTTCAATAATACAAGATACATGGGGAGAAAATTGTGTTCATGGGAAGAAAATTGAAGGTTATTTTAGGAGAAGGTTTTCAAGATTAGTATAAGATCCTCAAAACATAACAAGAAGTAATATCCTAGCTTAAAGTCGCCGTTAAGAACCTACTAGTAGGCTACTTACTAAGTTTTACTCACTCCATGTTTATCATTTTTTTTTCAAGTAACTAAGAGTTGGTCGTGGATGAGAGCGGACTTTGGAGTGTGGGCCATGGACTAACCTCTATTATTAATCTAGTATTTTTTGTTCTTCTTTTAAGTCTGCTTCTTATTTTGTGTTTGTAATGAGTATGTATATGTAACACCCAAAAAATGAAGGAAATTATCTCCCATAAGAATAAGCCACTCATGAAAGACCCAATGGATAGAAAGGAAAAAAATTAAAGGATTAAGCAAGAACAAAGGACTTAGTGAAGTCACTCGTGTACCCTAACAAGTGTTTCACGGAGTTGAAGGCCTTTTGAAAAGAATTGGAAACCAAAAAGTAAATCAAAAGGGCAAAAAAGTCATTTTATCAATTATCAAAAATCTTTCCAGATGTATTCCTTATCTACAAGGAATATCAAGATTAAAAAAAAAAGGGAAAAATGATAAAAAAAGGGATGAGAAATTTGTAGAAAATTTTTGGATTTTTCAAGAAAAATAATAATAAAATATTCGGAAAGTGGTAAATTACCAAAATACCCCTAGAAGAATGGATAATTACAGAAATGCTACTCTAATTAGAATCAGAGCATCTACCGTGACCATCCGAGCAAAATCTTTCGAACTCAAATCTCAACCGTTGGATGTCCTCCAAAATTTGATATGATCTAGAACGAACACGCACGGATCATCACATCCAACGACTAGTATGCAAAGCCAAGGTCGATAAGGCCATGATCGGAGTTGATATCACCAAAAAATTATCCAGAAAGATCGATCTCTAAATAACCAAGATTCTGGAGCTCTCAATGTCGGTTTAAGCTCCTCCTATAAAGTCAGAAGTAGGAGCAACAATACGGAATAAGAATTAAGAAAGGTCGATCCCCCAATTGAATGCAATAAACATTTAGATTGTGTTTCTCCTACTCTCAGATTTCTTCCAAATTCGAGAGCAATCCTCCACCATTTCTCTTCAAACTTCTAAATAACGAAGAATCTGAAGCTCTCAATGTCGGTTTAATCTCCTCCTATAAAGTCTAAAGTAGGAGCAACAATATGGAATAAGAATCGAGAAAGGTCGATCCCCCATTCGAAGGCAATAAGCGTTTAGATTATGGGTCTCCTGCTCTCCGATTTCTTCCAAATTCGAGAGCAATCCTCCACCATTTCTCTTCAAACTTATTCCTATCGTTTCTCAACAAGATTACCCACAAGTTCTATGAAGGAATAGAGTGCTGAAAGTGCCTAGAAACCATTCCCCCAATTCAATCCGCCATTGAAGAACTTCAAGAAAAACTTGAAAATCCAACCCGAGGATACATGATGACTCGTCGAGCAAGAATGCTTCCATAGAAGACCACGAAGAAAAATAACCTCGAGAGCGTTCCAAATTGAAGGAAATAGGTTCCAAAATTAAATTGGGGATAAGAGTCAAAATTCCTATCTACGATCTCTTTTCCTTCAAATTAAGGATTCCTCTAGCTTCAGAGGAAGAAGTTGAGTAAACTTGATGAAGGAATCCAGAGCTGAAACGTCGTAGAATGAGCTATCCACGAGATCGAAAATCTGGCGTTTCGAGTGAGTTGCATACCGAGAACGATTTCTAGAAATTAAGGTCCTACACTCAAAGACATTCCTCCAAACCAATTCCTTGAGCCTGAAGATAGGATATGGAAGAGGTTCAATGAAGAAATACGGCCTTGAAACCCCTAGAATTGGCTACCCAATAAGAAATCCTTTGTTTTATCTCCAGCGATATATCAGATTTTGGATAACCTTTTGTAGCGAATATATTAGGCTACGATCCACGAGAAGTTATCAAATAAATCCCAAGCCCTTTCTTGTAACATCCATCTTTAAGTTTCACGAAGAAATCGAGGAGAGAAACACTGTAAATGTGGCTGTACAGGCCGAGTTTTAGATGGCGGCGATGCGAAAAATGTGCATCTTCTTCCTGTTCAGAGGAAGAAAACGATGATACGACCAGTTCAACTAAACTGTCCAAGTCAACTCAAAAGTTGACCTTTCTCGGGTTTTCTCAGTAGATCTTATTTTATGAAATGTTGTATGAATCCTTTTCCCGAGAGAGGTTATATAAGGTAATGAAGTTTGGGAGTTATTGGAAAACTTTAGTTAGCGAAACCAAGATATGGGAGAAAATGCTCATGACGATCCATGACTTTACCTCCTAGGATAAACTAAAGTGGTATCCCTAAAATAATAGATTCCCCAGATGTACCCTTGGTCTCTAATAGATACTAGGTGCACAATATCATGCTGGGCTATTTCCTAAGAGAACTTATAAGTTCCAAGCTAAAGTGGTATCCCTAAAATAATAGATTCCCCAGATGTACCCTTGGTCTCTAATAGATACTAGGTGCACAATATCATGCTGGGCTATTTCCTAAGAGAACTTATAAGTTCCAAGCTAAAGTGGTATCCCTAAAATAATAGATTCCCCAGATGTACCCTTGGTCTCTAATAGATACTAGGTGCACAATATCATGCTGGGCTATTTCCTAAGAGAACTTATAAGTTCCAAGCTAAAGTGGTATCCCTAAAATAATAGATTCCCCAGATGTACCCTTGGTCTCTAATAGATACTAGGTGCACAATATCATGCTGGGCTATTTCCTAAGAGAACTTATAAGTTCCAAGCTAAAGTGGTATCCCTAAAATAATAGATTCCCCAGATGTACCCTTGGTCTCTAATAGATACTAGGTGCACAATATCATGCTGGGCTATTTCCTAAGAGAACTTATAAGTTCCAAGCTAAAGTGGTATCCCTAAAATAATAGATTCCCCAGATGTACCCTTGGTCTCTAATAGATACTAGGTGCACAATATCATGCTGGGCTATTTCCTAAGAGAACTTATAAGTTCCAAGCTTGACCCAAGACGTTAGGTATATGTACCATGAGCAGCCTGCACCACGATTTGCTACGATTTGCTAGCAGGATGCCACGATTATGACAACGCCACCTATGCACTCATGGGAAGTGGCCTATGCACTCATGGGAAGTGGTAACAACGTTTTGTTTTAAAATGTCATTTCATAAAGGTCTTATCGAGAGTTGAACCCAGGTCGTTAGATTCAAAGTCCAAAGTGCTAACCACTACACCATAGAACCCCTTGTAAAAATTTATTTTGGAATGGTTTTCCTATTTTATGCCGATTCCACAAGAAGGGAGATTCTATCATGAGTCAAACTCAAGTTATTGGATTCAAAGTTCTAGAGCTGTTTTATCTAACTCGTTGTGATCTTGAGCACCTTTAGAGTGGTTGCAGAAGTAACCCTCCGGTGTTGATTGAAGCTCTTGGAGAATGTAATTTTATATATTTCTTATAGTTAATTTATATATTGTTGTATATTACAAACAAATTGAAATAATACTTTACATCCCCGTCTTTCTTTCTTCCGTGCAAAACTTAACATGAAAACTATATTATTTCAATATTCACTCGAGAAACAAGGGGTGAAAACTATATTATTTCAAACCCTCCATTATTGCTTCTACTTTGCGTGAAAATGCTTCCACTAAATCATGTTACTAACTAGTTGGTTTGGTTTGGTTCAATTCTTGGGTCCACTAGATTGAATTGACGTAGCTCAATTAAACTCTTGATAATATAAAAATCATAAGTTTCTTAAATTAAGTTAACTTAAAAGTTTAACCCCTAATCTTTTTTAGAATGTTTAGCTTTGTGTCTAGTTGATCTCTAAATGCTTAGAAGTATCTAATAAGACTTCTATTCAAGGAACTTTTCACTATAAAAGATGTAAGACTTCATGTTTATTATTAACGAATTTCAAATGAGTGATTTGATGTCACAGAGGATAAAATATTTATTTGTTTCAAATATCTTACGTGGACCATTCTTTTTTGTCTAAGTATTTTGAATATTATCATTGTGAATTACTAATGGTTAGGTAATAAAGATGACATCAAAATTAATACTTTAATTTCATCTTCAAAATTTATTTCCACTTAACTTAGTTGACTAATAATCATAATAGTCACCCGTGCACAAATATTTACAACCTTAAAAGGTAAAATTATAAGGAGTACAAGAAAAAAGTGTTTAAAATAGTTTCAAAATATATAAAAAAAAAATAGTAGGAGTTGGTCAAAGTCAACATCCATTGATCACGTATGGCACAACACAACACAGATGAGGGTAACATTTTTTTTATTTCTCTACTATATTAGGCCCTTTGGTTTATTGGCTTTACAAGATGGAGACATGAAGTTTTCTATGTTCGAAATAAATTTGGTTGATTGTTTTCTGGTTAGCATTGGGGTACCATCAAAACTTATTTATTTCTTTGAAATGTTTGAGTTTATAATTTACATGTTTTCATTTTTCTACTTTGTCTGCTTGCATTTAGAAATGAAGCAAAATTAGTCGGAGGGTTTTAGGCAGATTGTTATAATTCTAATTTTTAACTAAAAAAAAAAAATTTAGTCTCGTTGTCACGCTTAAAACTACCCTATAGGTATAATCGACCTATTATCCTTCCACCAATAGGAGCAAAAGGCAACGTTACTATGTGAAACTAGTTTCATGTCATTTATTCAACAATAAGGGTGTTAGCATGCATTTGGAAATGAACCCATATTTAAAAAAATTATATAAAATAAAAAAGAATTGTTATCTCAAAGACAATGAGAAAACCAACCGTTCCTTCACCCAAGACCATTGCCCGAGAATCATTCCAAGAACCCTAACGGATGGACCCATTCGAACAGGTGACCTCTTGATCTGCAGTCAAATGCTTTACCACTGAGCTATGGACCCATTTTGCATGATTTCAACCTGAGTGACCCCTTCTATAGAGTGTCAGTCTAAAAGTGTAAAAAGTGTCTCTCCAAAATAAAAGGGCCCAACCAAGTTCAAACGGGTGACCGGTCAAATTCTCTACCACTGAGCCATGGATCCATTTTGTAGGATTTTAACCTTAGTGACCCCTTAGACATAGTGTCGGTCCAAAAAGTGTAACAAATTTCTATCCAAGATAGAAGGGCCTGTTAGGATCGCACAACAACGCACACGCTCGATCTAGATGAACACAAAGAACAGGATAGAGAAAAGTGCAAGGAGAACTCTGGCTAAAAGGATTTTTCTATTGATGACTTCACGTATGTACAGTAAGAGAGAATTACCGAGAATAGAAAGTACTTTTCAAAGCTCTAGCGGACGGGATATATATATATAGTTCAGTTTACTATATATAGGTTTACCAGATTTAACCATCTATTATATATAGTCATTTACTATATATAGCTTTACCCGATTTAACCATCTACTATATATAGCTATTTACCATATATAGGTTTACCGGATATAGTTTTACCAAATATAGCTGTACTGGATATAGCTTTACCAAATATAGCTTTACCGGATATAACCGTTGACCAAGCTATAAATAAGCCGCAGGCTCTATAACCTAACAATTCTCCCACTTGTAGATTGATCTAGTCAACCAAGAATTTCATTCTCAAACGACCATGAGCATCTTCATGGTCTTCATGGCACCATATCAATTGAGGCTTTGCACAACCTCAATATTCCAACATCAACACATTTTTGTCAACACCATATCAATTGAGGCTTTGCATAACCTCAATATTCCAACATCAACACATTTTTGTCAACATGTTTGCTGGATTCTTTGCACCCTCTATCTTCTCCAAACACATCACCATCTTTCACTAACCTGCAAGTGAAATGGTATCGTCTTATGTGTTTTCTCTTTAAATGATAGACCGGGTTCCTTCGCCAACTGTATGACACTCTGGGTATTTCTGTTAAGAATCTTCGTGCTGCTTCTTGCCCATTCTTCCAGATAGTCAGTCATCCATATCGTCTTCTTTCCAGCTTCAACTATTGCCACGTACTCAATCTCAGTACAACGCATTTTTTAAGCCTAGATGTCCCATCATCCATGGCTTGCTCCTACTTGGTTGTATCCTCCAACTGTAGGGTCTCATCAAAGGGTTGTGATTCCCTTTCATCAGCAACAGATAGTGTAATGAAGGTACATACATATCTGGTACTCTGATAGTACAGGATGATCTTCTCAACACTAGTTCAGGTGTCAGTTGCTCCACTGCTGATTCCTCCGCAACAACCTTAGGAGTTTGTTGAGTATCTGCTACAAGATCACTTGGTGATTTTCTCCGCAACTCAACCTCAACTCCCACTTGCTTTGTTGTCTTGGAACCTTGCTCCACATATGGTTCCTCAGCAGTAGTCTCAGGAGTTTCTTGAGTATCTGCTACAACATCACTAGGTGAGTTTCCCTGCAACTCAAGCTCAACTCCCACTTGCTTCGTGGTCTTGGAACCTTGCTCCACATCTGGTTCCATTTCCAATCACACTTTCTTCAATTCTCTGGCGGTCCTTGTGAAGCTAACTCGTTTCTGCTTGCTCATAACGTAGTTCTCACAACGACCCACATCAACAGATTTCAGACCTTCTAAAACTCCTTTCGCAGCTAGCCTCTTCATTCCTTTCGCACTCATAGGTTCAAGTCTATTGGGCTGTAGACTTGAATTTGAAGCACTCTCAGCAACAGCAGCTGTGTTCATACACCCTGCAGTGGTGTATAAGGTTCCAGATTTTGAGCCACGTGCTACCACCGTAGCACCCTTCATAATCTTCCACGAACTCTTCCCTAACTTTGTTGCATAACCTGTGCTGTCCAATTGACCAATAGGGATCATGTTCCTTCAGAGACCAGGAATATATTTGACATCCTTTAATGTTCAATCATTTCCTGCCGGAGTTTTTAAGTCGAAAGTGCTAACCACTACACCATAGAACCACTTGTTAAACTTTATTTTGGCAGCGATTTTGATAAGCGCCAACAACGCTGGATTTTGCAAAGCTAGAGGTCGTAGTATCCTTAGATACTTTCACAAGGTGTTTTCAACTTCTTTTATAGGTAATTGAACTTTTGAGTCCATGTAAATGATTGGTTGAATTAGTATCAGTTATTTTAATATTTAACATATCAAATACGTTAATATGTTTTGATATTATACTTCAAGACTATACAAACTTGCTCAGAGGACCTGAGAGTTACATTGGCCTACAATGCATCTCATGGACGATGCAAAACTATGGTGGCGCTTGAAGGTGAATTGTATAAAAAACTGGTCATGCACAAAAAAATCATGGGAAGACCATTGATGGAATTGAAGCAATCGACGGTCCCCTGTATGGGTTTCCAATCAAAGACCTAATGTTTGATGTTGACTCTTTTGAAGAAAGAGCCACATGATCAAACAACAAGAAACGGGGCGGTATCTCTGAGAACTCTATCACACACATAAAAAAAAATATGTCGAAGAGTTAGACATTACACAGAAGATCTGGCTTTCATCGAGGAGACCCGAGTTTGATTCTCGAAAATGAAATTTTATTTTCTTATTTCATTTATTTTATAGTTTCATCTTTTGTCACCAATTATATTTAAACTTTACCTAGGTTTGAGAAGCACTATAATGGATGAGTTCAATAGTATCTTCAATTCAAAAGACTTTTATGAACTTGGTTTGAGAGGCACTATAATGGTCAAGTTCAATAGTATCTTAGATTAAAAAGACTTTTATGAACTTTGAACCTTTAATAGTGTTATGTCATAGATATTTGGTTCAATTTCAACAAGTGAGGTTGAGGTTATTCAAATGGTTAATGTGATAATCCGGTCATTTTCAAGGTCTCTTTTGTTGGACGCCATCATGGTTGAGATGACTGAGATGACTGAGATGAGCACCAGAGTAAGTTTGACAAGGAGGGTCGTAGAGAACCACACCCCAAGCCAAGCTCATGTTGGGCTTAACAAACTAAAAATCCAAAAACACAAACCCTTAAATGGGAACCAGGATGCTAAGGAATTAAAAAACATTATTTTTGACGTAGAACAATACTTGAAGGTTACAGGAACTTGCTCATAGAACCTAAGAGTTACGTTGGCCACAATGCATCTCATGGACGGTGGCGCTCGAAGGTGGATGATATAAAAAATGGGTCATGCACCATAAACTCATGGGAAGACCGTTGATGGAATCGATGCAATCGACGCTCCCCTTGATGGGTTGCCAATTAAAGACCTGACGTTTGATGTTGACTCTTTTGAAGAAAAAGCCACACGATCGAACACCTCAAAATGTCGCGGTAGCTCTAAGAACTCTATCATACGACCTGAGAGTTGAGGGCTACAGGAATTTTCTCATACGACCTGAGAGTTACGTTAGCCGCAATGCATCTCATGGACGATGCAAAACTATGGTAGTTCTCGAAGGTGAATGGTATAAAAAATGGGTCATGAACCATAAACTCATGGGAAGATCGTTGATGGAATTGATGCAATCGACACTCCCCTGGATGGGTTGCCAATCAAAGACCTAACATTTTATATTGACTCTTTTGAAGAAAGAGCCACACAATCGAACAGCTTGAAACGTCGTGGTAGCCCTGAGAACTCTAACACACACAGGGAAGGACGTGTCGAAGAGTTAGACATTAAGCAAAAGATCATGCTAAAACTCTTCAGCGATCTGACAAAAGACATCAGGACATCTACACCAAAAATCCATTATTGTCCAGCGGTAAGGATATTTGGCTTTCATAGAGGAGACCCGGGTTTGATTCCCAGCAATGGAATATTATTTTCTTATTTCATTTTATTTTACAGTTTCTATCTTAGACTAAAAAGACTTTTATGAATGTGATAATCCAGTCATTTTCGAGGTCTCTCTTGTTGAACGACATCATGGTTGAGATGAGCAGGTGATTCAAATGGTTAATGCGATAATCCAGTCATTTTCGAGGTCTCTCTTGTTGAACGACATCATGGTTGATGAGCACCCGAGTGAGTTTGACAAGTTGATGATGAGCACCCGAGTGAGTTTAACAAGTTGGGCTGTAGAGAACCACACCTCAAGCCACGTTCATGTGGGCTTAACAAACTTAAAATCCAAGAACACAACCCCTTAAATGGAAACCAGGATGCTAAGGAATTAAAAAGCTTTATTTTTGACGTAGAAAAATACTTGAAGGTTACTTGAACTTACTCATAGGACCTAAGAGTTACGTTGGTCGCAATGCATCTCATGGACGATGCAAAACTATGGTGCTGCTCAAAGGTGAATGGTATAAAAAATGGGTCATGCACCATAAACTCATGGGAAGACTGTTGATAGAATCGATGCAATCGACGCTCCTTCTTATACAAAATTTGGATCAACCAAGAGATAAAAGCTAGAATTAGATTATGGAACCTTTTTCTAAATCGAGTCACTCCACAATCGAACTTCATCGAGGCTTGATTGAATGACTCAGATGCAATCTACCACAAGAATTGCATAAAACTTAGAAATGACAAAGATATGCTCGAATTTCTAGGGGTCATCTCAACTTGAGAGATCAATTTCATTGATCACAAATATGCTTTTACATAATAATGTGTGGGTATTTATAGTCTCCCAACAAAAGAAGTTAGTGGCCATGATTTAATCTAGATCCCTTTAGATCTCCACAGAAGACGAAGTCAATTTGAGCATTACAAACTTTATGAAATTAAAATAAGAAATAAAGTTTTCTAACCACTCATGAAATGATGCTTGCAACTTCATCAGCTACTTCAACCATGCAAATATTTACTTTTGAATCTCCAAATGGTCTTGACTCAAACGACTCAGCTTGTCACACATGAAATGATGGTTGAATCTAGCCTATCCAATTTTGTAGATGAAGTATGAATGCTTGTTGAATCTTTTTGGCCTTGGGTTGTGTAATAGGTCTAGTTGGAACACCGTGATTCTTATCATCATCCCCCTATGCAAAAGGATTTTTCCTCGAATCAGAAAAATCATCACCTACATCAAAAGGACTCAACTCAGCAACATTGAAAGTAGAATGTACACTGTGATTCTTATCATCATCCCCCTCTTTAGTATTCGTCCTCGAATAAGAAAAATCATCACCTACATCAGAAGGACTCAACTTAGCAACATTGAAAGTAGAATGTATTGACAATTCTAAGGGAAGATCAATTTTATTGTTCCATGCAATAAAATGAGTCATTTTACTAAATGTCTTATAGAGCATTTATAGTCAAATAAAGATTTAGGAATCCACGTTATCTACAAACGCACTCCCAATTGAGCTATCCACGCTAACGTTAAAATGAAAATTCATCAGTAAAATTATTTACGCTAACTCATTGAAATTTTAAAAAGAAATCATCTCTAAATTTAGATAAGATAGTAAGTTATATTACTTGAATCAGGTGCGGTGATGGTCGAACAACACGTGACCTTCAAATCTTCAATATTAAGCTCTCCCAACTAAGCTATCCCCTATAACATTGAAAATGAAAATTCTGAAATTTTAAAAAGAAATAATCACTAAATTTAGATTAAATTGTCAAGTAACTTTAAAAAGAAATAATCACTAATTTTAGATTGAATATTTAGGTTATGCAAGTTAGTCAACTTGAATTAGGTGCGGTGAACCTGGATCAAACACGTGACTTTCAGATCTTTAGTGATGCTCTCACGTGACTTTCAGATCTTCAGTGACGCTCTCCAAACTGAGCTATCCCCGCTAACATTAAAAATAAAAATTCATCGGTTAAGATGTTTTCACTACTTCATTGAGATTTTAAAAAGAAATAATCACTAATTTTAGATTGAATAGTCAGGTTATGCAACTTAGTCAACTTGAACGCTCTCCAAATTGAGCTATCCCCGCTAACATTAAAAATAAAAATTCATCGGTTAATAAGATATTTTCACTACTTCATTGAGATTTTAAAAAGAAATAATCACTAATTTTAGATTGAATAGCGAGGTTATACAACTTAGTCAACTTGAATCAGGTGCAGTGAACGTGGATCAAACACGTGACCTAATCACTAATTTTAGATTGAATATTTAGGTTATGCAAGTTAGTCAACTTGAATTAGGTTCGGTGAATGTGGATCAACCACGTGACTTTCAGATCTTTAGTGATGCTCTCACTTGACTTTCAGATCTTCAGTGACGCTCTCCAAACTGAGCTATCCCCGCTAACATTAAAAATAAAAATTCATCGGTTAAGATATTTTCACTACTTCATTGAGATTTTAAATAGAAATAATCACTAATTTTAGATTTTATAGCCAGGTTATGCAACTTAGTCAACTTGAATGCTCTCCAAACTGAGCTATCCCCGCTAACATTAAAAATAAAAATTCATCGGTTAATAAGATATTTTCACTACTTCATTGAGATTTTAAAAAGAAATAATCACTAATTTTAGATTGAATAGCCACGTTATGCAACTTTGTCAACTTGAATGAGGTGCAGTGAACGTGGATCAAACACGTGACCTTGAGATCTTTAGTGACGCTCTCCCAACGAAGCTATCCCGGCTAACATTAAAAATGAAAACTCATTAGTAAAGTATTTAGCTAATTCATTGATATTTAAAAGGAAATAATCACTAATTTTAAATTGAATAGTCATGAGTGAAGTTATGTGACTTGACTCAGGTGCGGTGAGCGTGGATCGAACACGTGACCTTCCCATTTTCAGTCTGACACTCTCAAAACTAAGTTATCTTTGCTCATATTTGGAAAAAAAAAATCATAAGTAAAGGTATTTCCGCAAATTCATTATATTTTAAAAACAAATAATCACTAATTTTAGATTGAATAAAGTTATGCAACTTAATGAACTTATGCAACGTAAACCAAGTGCGGTGAACGTGGATTAAACATGTAACCTTCAGATATTAAGTCCGAACTAAGCTATCCCCGCTAACACTAAAGATAAAAATTCATGTGTAAAGGTATTTCTGCTAATTCATTATTCGTTGAAATTTTAAAAATAAATAATAACTAGTTTATTTTTTATGCAACGTAAACCAAGTGTGGTGAACGTGGATTAAACATGTAACCTTCAGATATTCAGTCCGAACTAAGCTATCCCCGCTAATTCATTATTCATTGAAATTTTAAAAATAAATAATAACTAGTTTATTTTTTATTGAATAGTCAGCTTATGCAAATGGAAACAGGTGCAGTGAACGTGGAGATTAAACATGCTACCTTCAAATCTTTAGTTTGACACTCTCCCAATTGAGCTATCCCCGCTAACATTAAAAATAAAAATTCCATAAAACTATAAGGTGCAATGGATGCAGATTGAACACAAGACCTTCCAATACTCAATTTGATGCTCTCCCAACTAAGCCATCCTAGATAACATAAAAACTAAATAATCACATGTTTTAGATTGAATAGTAAAGATATGCAACTTAGTCAACTTATGCCAGTTGGATAAAAAACGTGACAGATCTTCTGCTAATTCATTGAGATTTTAAAAAGAAATAATCGATCTTCTGCTAATTCATTGAGATTGAGATTTTAAAAAGAAATAATCGCTAATGTAGTGAACGTGGATCAAACGTTACCTTTAAATCTTCCTTCTACTAATTCATTGAGATTGAGATTTTAAAAAGAAATAATCGCTAATGCAGTGAACGTGGATCAAACGTTACCTTTAAATCTTCAATATGACGCTCTCCGTGAGCTATCCACGCTAATATTAAAATTAAAAATTCAAAAAGAAATAATCGCTAATGCAGTGAACGTGGATCAAATGTTACCTTTAAATCTTCAATATGACGCTCTCCCTGAGCTATCCACGCTAATATTAAAATTAAAAATTCAAAAAGAAATAACCGCTAATGCAGTGAACGTGGATCAAGCGTTACCTTTAAATCTTCAATATGACGCTCTCCCTGAGCTATCCAGGCTAATATTAAAATTGAAAATTCATAAGTAAAGGTATTTCCACTAATTCATTATATTTTAAACATAAATAATCACTAATTTTTGAAAGAATAGTCAAATTATACAACCTGAACAAAGTGCGGTGAACGTGGATCGAACACATGACTTTCACAGATCTTCAGTCTAACGCTCTCCCAACTAAGCTATCCCCGCAATCATTGGAAATGAAAATTCATCAGTAAAGGTATTTTCGCTGATTCATTGAGATTTTAAAAAGAAATAATGACTAATTTTTTATTGAATAGTCAGGTTATGCAAAAAGAAACAAGTGCGGTGAACGTGGAGATCGAACACGTGACCTTCAAATCTTAAATCTAACGCTCTCCAAACTGAGCTATCTTCGCTAACATTAAAAATGAAAGTTTTTAAGTTTTAAGTAAAGGTATTTTCACTAATTAATTGAAATGTTAGAAAGTAATAATCACTAATTTTAGATTGAATAGTCAAATTATGCACCGTGAACCATGTGTGGTGAACATGGATCGAACACGAGACCTTCAGATCTTCTATCTAACGTTATCTCAACTGAGCTATTCATACTAACATTAAAAATGAAAATTCATCAGTAAAGGTATTTTCGCTAATTCATTGAAATTTTAAATAGAAATAATCACTAATTTTTAATAAGATATTCAGGTTATCCAACTTGTATAAGGTGCGGTGAACTAGAACACGTTAGGTATTTCCGATAATTCATTGAGATTTCAGAAAGGAATAATGACTAATTTTAGATTGAATAATTGGGTTATGCAACTAGAATCAGGTGCGGTGAACGTGTAGATCAAACACGTGACCTTCAAATCTTCAGTCTGACGCTCTCCCAACAGAGTTATCCGTGCTAATATTATAAATGAAAATTCATAAGTAAGGGTATTTCCGCTAATTCATTATATTTAAAAAAGAAATAATCACTAATTTTAGATTGAATAAGCAAGTTATGTTTTTAGATTGTATAGTCACGTAATAAACTTGTATTAGGTGCGTTGAACGTGGATAAAACACGTGTGACCTTTAAATCTTCAGTCTAACAATCTCCCAACTGAGATACTCTTGCTAACATTAAAAATGAATATTTATCAGTAAAGGTATTGGGTACGCTTCTGGAAATTCAACAAAAGGCAATAGTATTAGATCGAGATGCCAGATTTAAATCTCGCTTCTGAAAAATTCAACTAAGGCATTGGGTACGCAGTTATAGTACGACATTCCACCCATAAACAGATGGTCAAACAGAAATGCTCAAGCAAATATTGGAAGACATGTTGAGGGTATATGTGATGGATTTTGCAGGAAGCTCGGATAATTACCTACCCCTTATGAAATTCACTTATAATAATACTTGCCAAGCCACCATACAAATGGCCACATACGAGGTTCTCTATGGACGAAGATTTTGATCCCTTATCTTTTGGGAAGAAGGGGGGCAAACGACAACTATTGGGCCACAGTTGGTGCAAAGTACCACGCCGCAGTCCAGAAAATTAAAGCTAGGATACAAACCGCACAAAACCGAGAGAAAAGCTATGCAGACCTAAGGCGCAAGAACATGGAATTGTAGGTAGGGGATCATATATTCCTAAAGGTAGCACCCCATGAGAGGGGTGCTCAGGTAGGGTAAAAAGGGGAAGCTAAGCCCTAGGTTTATCCGTCCCTTTGAAATATTAGAAAGGATTGGATCTGTGGCCTATAGAATCGGGCAATGCCCAAACTTGTCTGCAATACATAATATCTTTCATGTATCCATACTACGGAAGTATACCCTAGATCGTTCGCACGTACTGGCTCATGAAACTCTCTTCTTGAGAGATAACCTAACGTATAAAGAAGACCCGATTCAAATAATAGACAAGAATGTCAAATGATTGAGAAACAAGGAAATCTCTCTTGTTAAAGTCCTATGGAAGAATCATAGAGTAAAAGAAGCCACTTGGGAAACAGGAGGCAAATAAGAACCTTGTACCTTGACCTATTTTAGAATAAACACTTTCGATGACTGAAAGTTTTCAAAGGAGAGGAGAATTTGCAAAACTCAAGGTCTCCAATAAGAGACAGTGTATAATCCCTACTAGGTTGTATCTAGAAGTAAAGAACAAGTAAAATTGAAAAAATATTGAGAAAATTGTACTTTTTCTAATTTGTATAAACTTCCCGAATCATTAAATTTTTTATAGAATAAGAATTACAAGTTGCTTAAAAAAGGAAGGCTCCGATCGGAGAAGACTTTTCTGGTAGAAGATTCATAAAAATCAAGAATGAAATTATAGAAATTCTAGACGTTTCATTGATAGTGGAAAATCCGTCTATAAATTATGAATAAGGGTAGACTATTAGGGGAAAGAAGCAAGCTTAATCGAGTACCAGATCGAGAGATACAAGTTTTTTGTTTTGGGGTATCGTGTTCATGGGTTTACCTAGAATTCGAGAACTATAGTCCACTATTCATGTCCAAACTTGTTCCTGCACCTTCTAAATAAGTTTACCCATAAGTTTGGTGAAGGAAAGAGGTCCTCAAAGTGCTAGTAGATTTTCACACGAATTAGTCCACGTTAGGTTACCCTTTAATGTTTTCCTAAGCTAAAACCTCAACTCCTAAAGCCTAATCCATGACATTATGTATAAACCTAGGTTCATCAATAATCCATGTATCAAGTACCTAGAACTATGTGAATAACATGTTAAATAAGTTGCTAGGATCCATGCCCATAAGTAACCATTATCTGCATTACGATGTGTACTAAGAGGCCCCTATTCCTCTTTAGGTAGGATGTCCTACAATATGTATCAGGAGCTGGATGTTATGATAGGCCTACCTTTCCCATCAGCTAAACGAGATGTCCTGCACCACGATTTACCAGTAGGATTACATGATTATGACGACACCACTCATGTGTTCATGGGGAGAAAATTGAAGGTTATTTTAGCGGAAGGTTTTCAGGATCAGTATATGATACATGACACGATGACCTCTAAGTTCTAAGATCCTGAAAACATAACAAGAAGTAATATCCTAGCTTAAGGTCGCGATTAAGAACCTACGAGTAGGCTACTTACTAAGTTTTACTCACTCCATGTTTATCATTTTTTTTCAAGTAACTAAGAGTTGGTCATGGATGAAAGTGGACTTTGGAGTGTGGTCCATGGACTAACCTCTATTTTTAATAGTATTTTTTGTTCTTCTCTAGATTCAAAATAAGCGGAAAAGGATAAAAAAGCGATGAGGAATTTGTAGAAAAATTATGGATTTTTCGAGAAAAATAATAATAAAATATTTGAAAAGTGGCAAATTACCAAAATACCCCTAGAAGAATGGATAATTACAGAAATGCCACTCTAATTAGAATCAGAGCATCTACCGTGACCATCCGAGCAAAATCCTTCGAACACAAATTTCAATCGTCGGATCTCCTCCAAAATTTGATATGATCTAGAACGAACACGCACGGATCATCACATCCAACGACTAGTATGCAAAGCCAAGGTCGAATGGCCATGATCGGAGTTGATATCTCCGAAAAATTATCCAGAAAGTTCGATCTCTAAATAACGAAGATTCTGGAGCTCTGAATGTCTGTTTAAGCTCCTCTTATAAAGTCAGAAGTAGGAGCAACAATACGGAATAAGAATCGAGAAAGGTCGATCCCCCAATCGAAGGCAATAAGCGTTTAGATTGTGGGTCTCTTACTCTCAGATTTCTTCCAAATTCGAGAGAAATCCTCCACCATTTCTCTTCAAACTTCTAAATAACGAAGAATCTGGAGCTCTCAATGTCGGTTTAAGCTCCTCCTATAAAGTCTTAAGTAGGAGCAACAATACGGAATAAGAATCGAGAAAGGTCGATCCCCCAATCGAGGGTAATAAGCGTTTTGATTATAAGTCTCCTACTCTCAGATTTCTTCCAAATTTGAGAACAATCCTCCACCATTTCTCTTCAAACTTATTCCTACCGTTTCTCAACAAGATTACCCATAAGTTCTATGAAGGAATATAGTGCTGAAAGAGCCTAGAAACCATTCCCCCAATTCAATCAACCATTGAAGAACTTCAAGAAAAACTTGAAAATCCAATCTGAGGATACATGATGATTCGTCGAGCAAGAATGATTCCAATCAGTTTCTACACCTCCAAAGAATGCTTCCATAGAAGACCACAAAGAAAAGTAACCTCGAGAGCGTGTCGAATTGAAGGAAATAGGTTTCAAAATTAAATTGGGGATAAGAGTCGAATTCCTATCTACGATCTCTTTTCCTTCAAATTAAGGATCCTCTAGCTTCAGAGGAAGAAGTTGAGTAAACTTGATGAAGGAATCGAGAG
Organism: Cucurbita pepo subsp. pepo; assembly: GCF_057944985.1. Taxonomy (NCBI): domain Eukaryota; kingdom Viridiplantae; phylum Streptophyta; class Magnoliopsida; order Cucurbitales; family Cucurbitaceae; genus Cucurbita; species Cucurbita pepo. The sequence goes on from NC_141807.1 coordinate 11,828,039, forward strand.
AGGAAACATCATAAAACAAGCTACCCAAGAGATCGAAAATTCTGGCGTTTCGAGTGAGTTGCATACCGAGAACGATTTTTGGAAATTAAGGTCTTACATTCAAAGACGTTCCTCCAAACCAATTCCTTTAGCCTGAAGAAAGGATATGGAAGAGGTTTGATGAAGAAATAGGGCCTTGAAACCCCTAGAATCGGCTACCCAATAAGAAATCCTTTGTTTTATCTCCAGCGATAAATCAGATTTTGGATGAACTTTGGAAGCGAATATCTTAGGCTACGATCCACGAGAAGGTATCAAATCAATCCCTAGCCCTTCCTTGTAATAACAATCTTTAAGTTTCACGAAGAAATCGAGGAGAGAAACGCTGTAAATGTGGCTGTACAGCCGAGTTTCAGATGGCGACGACGCGAAAAATGCGCATCTTCTTCCTGTTCAAAGGAAGAAAATGATGATATGGCCAGTTCAACTAAACTGTCCAAGTCAACTCAAAATTTGACCTTTTCTCGAGTTTTCTCAATTTTAACCCCATTCCAGACCGATTCTCATAGAAAATCTTATGGTTTCAAAAACTAGACACAATAAGGAGTACGTGGAAGGAAATTTTGAAGTAATTTAGATATTGGAAGCTCAAGAATGGACGTCCCAAACGTCGATGACGAGGCAAGTAGCCACCTTGGACTTTTTGTTAAGAAACACTTGTAGAAATCGCTTGGATTTTCATATGAACCCTAAACCAAGTATGAATTAAGGTTATATGAAAGAAAAACCCAAAGAACCGTGAGTTAAGACCCTGAACCGATCAAATAGCTCGAGATTTAAGTAACGTTAAAATAACCCACTATGAGCTCCGCTGCCTATCAAATTTTAATACAGAGCATATTATAGTATGTTGAGGTCAGAAATGAAATTTGGTGGTCATTGGATAAGGATAAGTAGGTAAACGAAGAAACGGTGTAAAATGACCATAGTGCCCCTAAGGTAATTTACCTTCGGTTCATGACCTAGATGACCTTCAAATGCTATGAAATTCATCGGTAGATCTTATTTTATGAAATGTTATATGAATCCTTATCCCAAGAGGTTATATAATGTAATGAAGTTTGGGAGTTATTGGAAAACTTTAGTTAGCGAAACCAAGATATGGGATAAAATGCTCATCACGATCCATATGACCTTTGCCATGAAGCACGATGTTTATAAGTTTTGTAGTCAATGTTGCCAATGTTTGCTGCACACAAAAAAAGATAGAGATGTTAAATTTTTAAGCCACTTTTGGAATATTAAGTCATAAATTGGGTAACAAAATATTAGGAGCATTGCTCAGGGCTATTATTTATAAGAATATTAAGTCATAAATTGGGTAACAAATTATTGTTTTCAACTACATGTCATCTTCAGATTAACGAGCAAACTAAGGTGGTTAATAGAACGTTAGGAGCATTGCTTAGGGCTATTAACAACAACTCTTTAATAAACTAAAATCATATTAAACTATATAAAACTCTCTCACCTCCCTTATTAAGTTTAGCTCTCCATAAAAACTGAATTAAACAGAGGAATCCGCATCTTCATCATGTAAGATTGATGGAATAAGGAAAGAGAATAAGGAAATAGAGAGTTATCCCGGTTTATTGTCGTTCGTCAATGGAAGTTCCTTTCTCTTGAGCTCTCACGTCCACCTCTTTGCCCTAATCAATTCTTGTTGGTCTTCTTTTCTTTCTGCTGTCAACAGCTGCTGGATTAGTGTTTTCTTCTTCTTCTCTGGTTTCACAGTAGAGGCTGCTGCTGTGTAATTCGATTTTCTCCCCAAAATGTGGCTCCTCTCCTCTTGGTCTTCCTTTTCCTTTTATATTGAGCTTGAGTTCCCCTTTAGGGCCGAAAAGGAATAAGTAGTCCACATAGGATGTTCCTCATTGGGTAGTCAATGACCCACTTGGACTGATGATGTGGATTTAAAATTTTCATGTCATCCCCCATTTGTTTCCAAATTTGCTACTCCCAAATGGTTTAGCATAAATGTCTGAAATTTTACCATATAACTCAACTAAATATATAATTAAGATCGATTTATGCCAAATCATATTTTTTTTTTCATGTTAGACCGCAATAAACGATTTCATGCTCACTAACTAGAATAAATGGGTAATAAACGAGAAAATTGTAAATAAGGGTGCAATATTAACTATAAAAAGACTTGATATAACTCTACTTTTAGAGAGATCAATATTATAATGGCTACTACCTAAATTATAACCTAAAGTTGATAATTGATGTCCAATTAGCCAACCCTAAATTTGTAATCATTGTGGAGTGATTGAAATTACAATGGAAGTAGTTTAAACTCCTAGTACCTTAAATGAAGTTGGTCTCTTCTAATAAAACACGAATTTCTCTTTAATATCATTAATACAATTATGCTTCATCTTGAACCTACTAAACATGAAACTAAAACTGCGTTCAATTTAACTCAATTTTATTGTTATCTTGAATGACGTGTAGGATATATTCTTGATTTACCTCGATATTTCATATTAGTTAAGCTTTTTGCAAAATCACAATTAGACAACAACAAAGATGAACTTGGGTCTATTTATTATTTTAAAGAAAATTTCTTTCTCCCTCTTATTCCTAATAACTTTGCAACTAAATTCATATTATGCGAAGAAAAAAAAATTTTACTCGCAAGAAGTAAAATATGCAACTTTAACTAAAATTTCATCTAAACAAATTTTATTGCCATACAACATAGATGACAATTATAGCCTTCAAACAAAAACTAGAATAGTTGTGGTGAACGGGATAGAAACTCTAGTGTTCATCCATAATATACAACCACTACCTAAATTATGACCTAAAAATTTGAAAACATAAGTTGTAGTTGAAAATTACATAAAACAATCCCCTAAATCAAAGAACTCTGTCCAATTAGTAAATCCTAAAAATAGGAGCTAACATAGAGTAATTGAAGCTCCACATGAAGTAATTTAAAGTTCGAGTTAGTTAACTAAAGTTTATCTCATCTTTAATGAAGCATGAGTTGCACTTAAGTTCATGAAATATTTATAAACTCCAACTCTTAGTACTATTAATGCAATTATATTTCATATGAGTTTGTCATAAATCAAACTATGGTACATTCAATACAACTTTATTTTCTTGTCATACGAAGCAAAATAGAAGAATTAAATCAAACAAACTGATGAACTGAGCCGAATAAATCCAACCCAACCCAAAGTGATTAGTTTGATTCATTTGGTGGGTTGTAGTTTATTTGATAACACGTGCTTATTAGAACAATTCAATATTACAAGCCTTACTTACAAGTAAAATACTAGACCATCAACATTTTGTTTTATAGTCCAACAACCGCTCAAGAAAATAGATTTCAAACTTGAGAGAAAAAAATATATTGAGTAGGAGTTAAAAATGTTGCATTTTTTTTAGAAAGGGTATTTGGTCTAGTGGTATGATTCTCGCTTAAGGTGTTAGAGGTCCTGAGTTCAATTCCCATCAATTAATGATAATTCTCTTTTTTAATATCATTTACTTGTGTACTCCATGATATATATCTCAACCTAGTGTATTATCATTTAATGATAATGCTCTTTTAATATCATTTACTTGTGTACTCCAAGATATATGTCTCAACCTAGTATATTATCATTTAATGATAATGCTTTTAATATCATTTACTTGTGTAATATATGTCTCAAATGGAACTATCAAACTAAAACTTACACTAGAAAATAAAAAATAAAAACTCCAAATAAAAAATAAAATATCCAAAACTTACACTAGAAAATAAAAAATAAAAACTCCAAATAAAAAATAAAATATCCAAAACTTACACTAGAAAATAAAAAATAAAATATCCAAAAATAACTTCTATTCTTTTTTCTTCTCTCTACAATAATTCTATTCTTTCAAATAAAAAATAAAATATCCAAAAATAACTTCTATTCTTTTTTCTTCTCTCTATACAGTAATTCTATTCTTTTTTTGTTCTCTCTACAGAACTTACACTAGAAAATAAAAAATAAAAACTTCAAATAAAAAATAAAATATCCAAAAATAACTTCTATTCTTTTTTCTTCTCTCTAGAACAATTCTATTCTTTTTTTTTTTGTTCTCTCTACAGTAATTAACTTCTAGAAAATAAAAATAACTTCTATTCTTTTTTCATGTCTCTATAGTAATTCTATTATTTTTTCTTCTCTCTACCGTAAACAAAAAATAACTTCTATTCTTTTTTCATCTCTCTATAGTAATTCTATTATTTTTTCTTCTCTCTACCATAATTACTTAACTTTTATTCTTTAAATAACTTCTATTCTTTTTTCTTCTGTCTAGAGTAATTCTATTCTTTTTTCTTCTATCTACAGTAATTCTATTCTTTTTTCTTCTCTCTACAGTAATTAACTTCTATTCTTTTTTTTCTCTCTACAGTAATTAACTTCTATTCTTCTTTCTTCTCTCTACAGTAATTAACTTCTATTCTTTTTTCTTCTCTCTACAGTAATTATCGCAAACCCTATGTAAATAATTTAACGGTCTAGATCTAAAAGATCTAAAAGATATAATAATAATTGCTCATGGATTTCATTAACAAAGAAAATAAATGAAATAATGATGATACATTCCATAAACAACTTAATATATAGTCGTTAATAAGGGCATTTGGTCTAGTGGTGTGATTCTTGCTTTGGGTGCAAGAGGTCTTGAGTTTGATTCTCGGATTGCCCCTCCAAAAGGAGAAAAAAGCACAATTTTGAAAGAAAAAAAAAACAAAAAAAATAAAATAGTTATCAATGGAGCCTAACCCCCCAAAGGAATGCGTGGCAAATGCACCTTCAACCTATATTATTTTGTCATATATTGAGGCACGGAAAATATATAGACTAGCAACTAAGAATTATAAATCTAGTACAAAGGCATTTGGTCTAAGTGGTATGATTATCATTTTGGGTGTGAGAGGTCTCAAGTTCGATTCTCAAAATGCCCCCAACAATATTATATCAAAATGAATTATGCAAAGATAATATGATTTTAAAATGTGGTTTTAAACATTGAACCAAGAAGATGAGAATAGAGAATGAAACATATTCTTGGAAGGGCAGGACTTCAATAAGAGCATTACACAAATTGTTCTATTGTATTCTTTCTAGGAACTTTTCATTATCTTGTCCGCTGTCGTCAAATAGATCATCTGTTGTCACAATCCTTTTAAGGAAGATGCGCCCAAATAACCGATCAAAAAGTTTCAGAGAGCCATAGGTTCGAATCCTGTCACCTTGATGTGGTATTCTCAGGGGCCGAAGTGCAAAGCCCCGTAGTCTATCCTTGGTCAGGAAGGCAGGCATGTTGTCCGCTGTCATCACATAGGTCATCTGTCATCACAATCCTTTTAAGAAACATGTGCCCAAATAACCGATGAAGAAGTTTCAGAGAGCCATAGGTTCGAATCCTGTCACCTTGATGTGGTATTCTCAGGGGCCGAACTGCAAAGCCCCGTAGTCTATCTGTGGTCAGGAAGGCACGCATGTTGTCTGCTGTCATCACATAGGTCATCTGTCGTCACAATTCTTTTAAGAAAGATGCGCCCAAATAACCGATGAAAAAGTTTCAGAGAGCCATAGGTTCGAATCCTGTCACCTTGATGTGGTATTCTAAGGGGCCGAAGTGCAAAGCCCCAAAGCCTATTCGTGGTTAGGAAGGCAGGCGAACCACGCACACTAAAAAAAAAAAAAAAAGATCTCCTTTTCTATCACACGTAGAATTGTCATTCTTTTGTCTTTTGAAACCCCTTACCTTATCAGTCATCAGACAGGTTTTTGGTATCATATATCGAGATAATTATTATGAAAAATCTATTCCACTAATGTGACTTAGATACCCTTTCTTTGTGGTATCAGCCATGCTATTTGAATAGCCTGAAGTCATCATAGCCTCTCCACCGGTTCTGAAGACTCCTTCGGCATCAATGTGCTCCAATGAAAGAGATGAGACCCTTTCCTGAACCAGAACTGGGCATAAAACGCCGAGGAGAAAGTCGAAAGCGAGCTCTTTTCGCGTATACGCAATCTCGAAACCCAATTAGCTCACGGACTGTCTCCTCAACCCTGGCGAGTATGAGTGCTTGGTAAGAGAGAATGTCGAATGAGAAAGACATTCGATTACGGCAACATTCGCAACTACCAAAGTGCACTAAACCTAGTAGAGTTCTTCGACCTAACGACAATGGAACTTCAAGCCCATTTAATCAATCCGCTTTGTACCTTATTGTTGACCGAATTGGATGCACGCCAGGCCTAAATTCTCTCTCAGTCACTCGGAGACGAAAGGATGATCAGATCCGAAGTTTACGTATCGAAGAGAAAGTGGATCTGAGTTCTACGCGCTTTCATTTACAAAAGCTTCGCTTGCCTACGGTACTTTATTCAGAATGTGCAACAATACGGTCATCTCTCAGCCGTGTATAGAGAATTCCTTGATCATTTCCTTGGCGGATAACACAAATGAAATCGTTTCCCTGACCGCCCATCGTATGAGTCCATTCTTGTCTTGTTGGTTTGTTGTACTATTCTATACCTCTCTCGATTGATAGAAAGACGTTCAAGAGCTGGGAGGGCCTATCGTGAGGGAACTTTTCTTTTCACGGTAGGCAAAGGTAAAGCGGGAGCTGCATATATCCACGGTGATGAAGGCAGAGCGACTCCTTCTTTAAAAGAGGTTGGTTTTATCGAAACTGTTAGATCCGCTTTCGTTAAAGAAAAAATAGTAGCTCTTGGTTTGGCCGATGTTGATTCGTATGGCAATGTGGACTCGACTAAGGATGAGGATTTCGTTTTTCATACTGCTGCTATGAGCCGAAAGAGCTGGTAAGCTATCTCGCTAAATGAAAGGAAAAAGCACGTATGCATTGACCTCTTTAGGACCGGTTGCTTCCTCTTTTTGTTTATACGTTTGGAGAAACCTACTAAGCCCGCCTTTCTTACCAGGTGTGATTCAATCTTTCAGCTCAAACTTTCCTATCGTCTGACGGAAAAGGTAGGAGTACGACTACCTTTTCCTTTTCTTGCCCGAGCCAAGGGATCATTCAGTTTCTACCAAAAAGTTTGCTATCTATTAGTTGTCGTAATCGAATGTATTTCTCATTTCATGTTAGCTTCTCCAAGAGCTTCCTGGTCCGTAGTAGATGAAACCTTGGACTTCTATCGGACTTATAGCATTACCTGGTGAGCTCGCCGTTGAGGGTGTGCCTTACAGGAGATCGAGCAGCCTTTCTTTCCCTACCTGGTATGCTTTTTCGCTTATCGTGCAACTAGCCAACTAGCCAAAGAGAGAGGGAGAGGGATCATGTCAATCAATTTCTTTGTGCATTTTGTCCGTCCTGTACTTGCTTGCTTAGCCTTGCTATCCCCCGAACCAAGAGGTTCTGCTTATCTATACCCAACAGTCACACTTTCAGCCGAAAGACTGATTTTTTTCATAAAGTCGGTTCATTGATCAAGAAAGAATGAAGCTGCTTACAGGGACGGTTATGCGATACGTCTTTTCATACTCGCCTTTTCTTTAATCCTGCTATCAACCTAGCCATTCTCGCTTGTTGCTTTAAGGGGTCTCCCCACTGTAGATTACTCGAATTGGTTCTCGCGTCCCTATGCCAAAAAGAATGGGCGAGTTGTGTTTGAGTGTTCATCGATTGGGTGGATCCATTTGCTCCGGGGGGGGGGGGGGGTGAGACGAGGTGTAGCACAGTCTGGTCAGCGCATCTGTTTTGGGTATGTTGTCCGCTAAAGGTTTTAAGAAAGGGGGTATAAATTTTCTACATAGGTCATCTATGGTCACAATTCTTTTAAGGAAGATGCTCCTAAATAATCGGTGAACAATAGCCTTTAAAGAAGTTTCAGAGAGCAAGAAGAGGCAGAACAGAGAATAGGAGTGAGTCGTGCAATGAAGAAGAAACTAGTAGGTTTAATTTGGGTTCGTTTGAACTAAAAAACTAACCAAATTTTTTCAAACGAACCCAAATTCAAGACTCACTAGCCCAAAGTCCATATGTGGTAAAAAAAAAATCTTCCGTGGCCCAACCCTTATTTGCAATCCGCATCCAATCATTTCTTTTTCAACCTACACGTATGCTCCAGGCCAAACTCACGTAACTAGTCAGAAGATGCGGCCCACAACTGAACGGAAGACAAGTGTCACAATCGCACTCTTGCAGTAGTGAGACAATGATTATGTGACATTTGTTCTAATCCAATGAACAAGTCAACCATGCAAAATTTAGACTGAACGAACAATAGCAGTGTATGCTCGAATCACATTTAGAAGAAATATTTTAGAAAACATGGGCGAGGAAATACGTTAAAAACAATTTCAAATAAAGCAATGTTATAAGCTAAAAGTGAAGAAACAACAACTGGTCACGTTCTTCTATAGTACATTTTGGGACATTTTAGTCCTGATGGGTGTAGATATGATTTTGAGGGCTACTCATACACCCCGTATTGGCACAACAATAATAGTAAAAGCCTATCTAAGATGAAAGCAAGTAAAAGGTGTTTGGAATGAGCATGCCACCATGAACCACAAATCGTTTACAAGAATAGCTGAGACATTTAACATGCAGCCACAGGCAGCATTCCTCGGCCAATCATGACCGCGACATCTTCCCTTACACAATTTGTCAATATCTCTATCAACCGGCTCTTCATAAACTCAACGTTGTAGGATGAGGCTGACTTTAGGTCTCCCGACGCACTTCTAGCTGATCACAGTATTGAGGAGTCTTTTCCAACCTACTGGGAGCAATTGAAAATCACTTCTCGGTTTGTTAACTCATCAAGTCTTCTCTGTTGGTGTTTATCCTACTTTCTTCGCTTGAAACAATTTCTTCTTTGCATGATGTTATACCACCTGCTTTTACTTGATGTTTTCTTGGTCGGAATAATAACGTATCAAGTTACTGACGTGGACAACAGGGTTAGTCTGTGTCTATAGGAGCAATTGGATCCTATATGATGTGTTCCTAATCTTGTGGATAACTTCGACTAGTCCATAGAATTTTCGCACCAGTCTTTTGTTCTTGTTGCTTTGAACTCAAAGTTGATGATAAGATAAGGAACCAACTACAAGGGGAATAAGATTCGGATTACCTTGTTGATCGAATATCTCAAGGCAAGAACATTGTTTGAGATTCGAATCACTCTAGAAGCAAGATCGATCATGTCTAGCTTCAATGATTCTTGTTGATCAAATATCCCAAACACTTGTTTGAGATTCGAATCACTCCACAAGCAAGATTGATCATGTCGAGCTTGAATGATTCTACATGCAATCTAAACTACATAGAATTGCAAAGAAACTTAGCCATTGGCTAAAGAAGAGCACAAATGCTTCTTTCTATATATATTTTACAAGTCTACCTTACAAATACAACATACATGGCTTTATATATAGCCTCAAAATAAAACTATTAAAGGCATTCCAAAAGTTGTAACATTCATACTTAATGACCATAATTAGTCATTATGTAAATGTAACCTAAAAAATCTTAAAATACAATAACTCTAAATTACTCTAAATTATAACCCACCCAAAATTTACAACAATCAAACTTCATTCTTCTTGAATGTAGCATGAGTTGAAACATCTTTTGATAATTTTGACAACCTTTTCTTCACATCTTCATTGAAGTATATTGTATGATTGATGTCTCTTGGTTCATATCAGTTGATCTGACCTTAACTTATCATAACTCTCTATTTGCTTTGAAATTATCGTGGTCGACCCTTCTCTACATCCGTCTGGATGGTATTTTTGCGTGAACATGTGTTGCTTTAGTGGTTTGTTTTGGTCTCCCTTCTTCAGTAGAGGTGTTGGCTTGGTGGCTTTGCCAAACATTTGAGTGATCATTGACAAGAGCCTTTGCAGGTCAAATAAACCCGACTGTGAACATGCCATTTTGCTATTTGTAGAATTCAACTAGCTCAGGATGAGCCGCATGACATCTATTTGTGGTAGGCGACATAAAACTAATCTTGTGATTTATCTCTCTTGGTGGGGTTAAAACCCAATATCTGACCTTCTTGTTTTAGGTCGTGGTGTTCATGTAGTGGCAATAAAGTTTTTGTTGAGGTTGGCACACTTGAGCTCCCTTTTTCAAATACAACAATGGCAGCAAGTGTAGATTCATCATGGCTAAGATTCTTTCTCAACTGTACTATCGTCATCATTTTCACCCCTCTTGGTTGATGGATGTTTGTCTGAATGATCGTTGGGTTAGACTCCGTTACTACTAGGCATTTTTCTAGGGGCATGTACATGACTTTGTGTTCTAGCAGGATGTCAATCCCTGACTATTTGGGCTCCAGAAGGTTGGATATGAAGGCTGACTATTTATAGTAAAAATCTAATAGAGATATATATACTAAATAATTATATATAGTATGCAGTTACCTATAGTGAAGCTATATATAATAAACTGAAATCATATGTATACCCATTAGTCAGTGCTTCCTAAATGTACATTTCTCATTCTCCATATCCTCTCTTTGCATACCAGAAGTCATTAATACAAAACCATTAGTCAATATTTCTTCTTACATTTTCTCTATCACGTTCTTTGTGTTCATTTAGATCAAGTGTGTGCATTGTTGTGTGATTCTAATAACTGGTATCAGAGCGAGGAGAGATTCACCACGATCTGTGAAGATGGAAAGTTCAAAGATTGGAATTGAAAAGTTTGATGGATTCGATATCAGTTTCTAGAAGATGCAGATTGAAGATTATCTGTACGAGAAAGATATTCAGGAACCCATTTTGGGGGTGAAGCTGGATACCATGACCACGGAGGAGTGGAAGCTCAAGGATTGTCACGCCGTAGGGTTAATCTGGTTGACGCTGCCAGGGAACCAAAGAAAGTGCGATTGGAAATGGTCCATACAGACGTTTGGGGACCATCTCCAGTTTCTTCATTTCTAGTACCAAAGTTTCATGGATTAGAGGTCTAGCCCTGTGCAACGACAACTCTCTGTTTTCCTAAGGCTAGTCAGATATCTCATGACCACTCTTTTCCTCCTCACCATATCTAGACACTATAACGTTGATCGAGTATTGTCTTATATAGTTAACGTTCACTCTTTAACGTCCAAGGACATTTTATAATTACCACGAAAATCAAAACATACAATAAATTCATACAAGTTTTACAACATATCATATACTGCTTACTTGGTCGCGGAGAGACGTGTCATCGAGCTGAGTCATAGAGATATACGACTCTTTATCCTAAGAAAAAATCTATAATTTAAAATCTGGCTGCTCTGATACTAATCTGTCACAACCCAACTTTTAAGGGTTCAAAACTCAAATAGAAACTAAAATTGAGAGTGAAAACAAATAAAAATAAAAGTAAATTAATATAAAATATGAAAATGTTGTAAAATTAAAATGAGATTGAGAAAACAACACAACATTAAATATAAAATAAAATTAAATTATAAGATGGTGTTGTTCAAATTTATCCCAACAAAAAAAAAAGTGTTTGGGATACAATTACAAAAAAAAAAAATAAAAAAGTACAAAAAAACTCAAACATAAAGACAGACAAACGCTACATAACAACCCCATCTGTGAGTGCACATCCTTTGAAGGCTCCCTCATCTCACGGTAAGTTGTATTACGAACCCATCCAAAATAATCACACCTGTGACCGCATCTCCTGACTTCAAACTGCTAGTCTAAACATGGTTTCGTGACGAAAGCTTTAGAGATAAATCTATCTATACAAAAATATTTTTCTCTTAATTTATAATTAGTCATAAAAAGAAATAATTAGGTACAAATTTGGTGTAGAATTCAAAACTTTCAAATCTTATTGTTCCTTAACCAGACTCAAATCTAGATTTTTGAACTCCTAGTACCATAAATAAAGTTGGTATCCTCTAATAAAATATGAATTTCTCTTAAGATCATTAAATTCTTATAGACTCCAGACTCAATATCATTAATACAATTATGTTTTATCTTGAACACGCTAGACATGAAACTAAAGTGTGTTCAATTTAACTCCATTTTATTGCCATCTTGAATGATGTGTAGGGTATATTCTTGATTTACCTTAAAGTTCTTGTGACATGACAGTTCATATTAGTTAATTTTTTTGCAAAATCACAAGTTAAAAGACAACCACGATGAACCTAGGTCTATTAGTCAATTCAAAGACAATTTCTTTCTCCATCTTATCGATAATAATAGTTCAACTAAATCCATATTATGCAAAGAAACAAGTTTACGACTCATAAAAACAACTACCTAAATTATGTCCTAAAAATTTGAAAACATAAGTTGTAGTTGATAATTACACAAAAATTTCTCTAAATCCATGAATTCGTGTCGAATTAGTCTATCCTAAAGCTTGTAACTAGCATATAGTAATTGAAGCTCCACATGAAGTAATTTAAAGTTCCAGTTACTTAACTAAAGTTTATCTCGTCTTTAATGAAACATGAGTTGCACTTAAGTTCATAAAATGTTTATAGACTCCAACTCTTAGTACTATTAATGCAATTATATTTCATATGAGTTTGTCATAAATGAAACTAAGGTGCATTCAATACAGCTTTATTTTCTTGTCATACAAGGCAAAATAGAAAAATTAAATCAAACAAACTAATGAACTGAACCGAATCAATCCAACCAAAATTGATTAGTTTGTTTCTTTTGTTGGGTTGTTGGTTTATTTGATAACCCTTGTATATTATAACGATTCAACTTTTCGTTTTATAGCCCTCCAACTACTAAGAGAAAAATATATTTGAGTAGAAGCTAAAAATAATTGGTATACAAGAAAAGGCAATGGTTTAGTGGTATGATTCTCACTTGGGGTGCAAGAGGTTTTCTTATCTAAGGACTTCATATTTGAAATCAACCTAACTTCATATTCGACATTTTACACTTACCATCATGCTCTTAATACTCATAGTCTTTCTTAACATCTCATCCCAAGGCTTTATTCTCCAAGACAAATTCTACATCCAAGGTATTCTCCAAGACAAATTCTACATCCAAGGTATTCTCCAAGACAAATTCTATATCCAAGGTATTCTCCAAGACAAATTCTACATCCAAGGACTCCACGTGATAAATTCTACATCCAAGGTATTCTCCAAGACAAATTCTACATCCAAGGACTCCACGTGATTCGTGCAATACGACAAAATACGCCCTTAATACCTAGGCCTAAGGCTTCATACATACGTTTCAAGTGGTATAATAACTAGGCCTAAGGCTTCATACATACGTTTCAAGTGGTATAACAAGGGCATTTGGTCTAGTGCTATGAAAGTTCGATTCTCAAAATGCCCCTTCAAGAGATTGTAGTATGAAAGACATTTACCAAGTAAATAAATACATTAAAATAACACAAGTGACACATATGTAAACTATGTTATTAATATTTTATTTCTATTACATCTTTCCTTATTTATGAAATAATGAGTGGAGATATTTTTCATTTTCACAATTACCGATGACGGGAGGTTTACGATTTTTTAATGTAAGAATCGTGGGGATGTAGCTCAGATGGTAGAGAGCTCGCTTCCGATGTGGAAAGTACGGAGATCGATACCTTGCATCTCCAAATGAATCGATCACTAAATATATTATTTCTTTTCAATTTTTTCTTATTTACGACATAATGAGCAGGGATAGTTTCTCATGTCACTATTATTGATGACGAGATGTTTAGGATTTTGTGACGTGAGATCGTGGGGATGTAGCTCAAATGGTAGACCGCTTGCTTTGCATGCGAGAGGTACGGGGATAGATACCACGCATCTCCAAAATAAAACTATCTATTATTAAATATATTATTGAAAATTATTTCTTTTCAATTTTTCCTTATTCATGATAGGTTGAGTAGCGATATTTCTTCATTTTCACTATTATTGATGATGAAAAATTAAGGGTTTTGTGATGCAAGAATTGTGGGGATGTATCTTCGCTTAGCATAAGAGAGGTACGACTTAGCATACGAGAGGTACGAGGATCGATACCTCGCATCTCCAAAAGAAACTATTTATTATTAATATTTTATTTCTATTCAATATTTTCTTATTTATGACATAATATGCAGAGATACTTTTTCATTTTCACAATTATTGACGAAGGGACGTTTAGGGTTTTCTGATGTAAGAATCGTAGGGATGTAGTTCAAATGGTAGAGCGTTCATTTCCCATGTGGAAAGTACGGCAATACCTTGCATCTCTAGTTGAATCGATTACTAAATATATTATTTCTTTTCAATTTTTTCTTATTTAGGACATAATGAGCTGGGATAGTTTTTCATTTTCACTATTACTGATGACGAGATGTTTAGGACTTTGTGACATAAGAATTATGGGGATATAGTTTAGATGGTAGAGCGCTCACTTTGCATGCGAGAGGTACAGGGATTGATACCCCGCACCTCCAAAAATAAGACAAATATATTATTTCTTTTCAATTTTTCCTTATTCATGACATGTTGGGTAGCAATATTTCTTCATTTTCACTATTATTGATGACGGGAAATTTAGGGTTTTGTGATGCAAAAATTGTGGGGATGTAGCTCAGATGTTAGAGCGCTCGCTTAGCATGCGAGAGGTACGGGGATCGATACCCCGCAGCTCTAAAAGAGAGAAATTATTTTTTTAAGTATGAGTTAATTTAACATGTTATGTATCCGTGGGTACGAGAGAAAAAGAAAAGATACTTATATAACAGAACTTCTTCACAATTGCAATATCTGACCAATGAATATTATTGTCATTTATAGCTTAAATCACAATACTATAAAATTTGGGGTCAAAGCCTCAATGAATATTATTGTCATTTATAGCTTAAATCACAATACTATAAAATTTGGGGTCAAAGCCTCAAAGCCTATATGGGACTGAAAATTTTCCACGTACTGTAAATTAAATTATATCTACTACCTCTAAAATTTTCCACGGCAAACCTTCCAACAGCTTGCACTTCTTCATCATTGACATCCTTAATTGGAACTAGATTTTAAGGCAAATCTTCTCCACGACTCATTTTGGAACACTTTTATAGATAGTTTCAACAAACTTACTTTGCTCGTGAATACTTTGGAGTTCAATATTTATAGTTGGAGAACGCTATTCAAATTGATATGGTCGAATCTTACAACAAAGTCTAATTGAGCCTCACTCTATTAGGAGATAGCCTCGAATCAAATTCTTTAGTTTGGACAATGGTTGCATTGTTTTAGTCAAACAACCGAGACTAGTGTATTACCAATAGTATAGACATTTTGTACGTGTATTTTCTTACATATTAACAATTGTATACAAATAATAATTAAATTTATGAGTAGAAGTTTGGATGGAGTTTTATTAAATAGGTACTTAAATTATATATAAAAATATATAAGATTTTTATTTTTTTATTTTTTTTATATACATTTAGGAGAACAAAACAAAGATTCAAGAAGATGTCATTCCTGCCATGGTTTAATTTTTATTCTTTCTTATTTCTCGAAGATTAAAAAAAAAAAAGTTATCCTCTCTCAAATATGGTTCGTTATTTGATTATTTTCTCTTGAGTGAATTTTAAGTGAAACACATTCTCTACCCAAGTAATTGCAAGATGCAAGCTTCACACCAAGAGGAATCAAAGTCCCAAGTATCAACGTCCTTAAGTGTCAATTTTTATTCTCCATCTCAACATAAATTAAACTTATTTTTGTGAAGATATCTATTTATAAAAGCAAAATATCTCAGAGTCACAAAAATAAAAATGAGATATAGATACGAGACATAAATATGATACCAAATAGATATGATAACTGTAAGGATTAGATTTGATCGAGTTATTTGGATTAGCTTTTATCTAGTTATTTGAATTAGATTTGATTTAGTCATTCTTCAATTGGATGAGAGATTTCTCCCGATTCTTCTGATCTTTCCAGTTTTCTTTCCAATATTATAATTGACTAACTACAACTTCAATTTTGTGCTTTAAGGATTGTTTTGACCCAAGAGAAATAAAATCCTTAATTTAGTACATGGTAGCAAAGATGGACATGAGAATGAGTTATTCTCATATGAAAAAAGAGATTTAATCTTAAGTTATATCTCATATCCTCTCTTAACCAATTATTTAGTTTTATTTAGTATGTTTTAGAAAGATAGGTTCATCAATAGCAAAAAAATAAAATAAAATAAAATAGAATAGATTAAATTAGCCAAAAGTAATGACTAACATAATTAATATATATATATATATATATAAATAAATAAAGGATGAATTGATTAAATTGGCTAATTGCTAACATAATAACAAACACACCCAAGTAAGATTAGGAACACAACTTAAAAAAAAAAAAAAAAAAAAGCCAAAAAATCAAGATTTGGAAAGTGTTAAACAGTTTTGATATATAGACATTTCAAGACCTTACTCGTGCAATTTTCCCATGAAATCTAACACTAGAGCATCATAAAATTTAGAGAAATGATTGAAATTGATGTCATGTTCATATAGGTTGACTTTAATACAAAAGACAAATCGAACTTTGTTAAGGATAAATTGGGGACACCAGCCTAAGCTAATCAGGTAGGTGTCCTTACCATCCGTATGGTTATATTTGATGTTGACTGTGCTCGTGGTTCTGCAAGTGTCATATATATTGATATGTGTGAAATGTTTGTGAATCGATATGCTTATGATATGTTATAATATGTGAATTGTATGATAATACTTACAGTACCGTTAGGATACGTTCGGATACGTTCCTGTAACGTTAAGACTAAGGTACGTTCAGGTAACGACACAACTATGATATGTCTAAGGACGTTAAGGCTATGATAAATTAGGGAAGGATATAATCACGAAGTTTTTATGACATGATATGATTATGATACGACATGTGAAGGACTAGTAACACTAGTCTCAATATACTAACAAGTACTAGTAACACTAGTCTCAATGACTTAAAGAATACAACTATTATCTCGAACTATAAAGAATTTAATTCCAACCTATTCTAATGGACAAACGCTTTATTAGACTCTATTGTAAGATTTCACTTCATCAATTTAAGTAGCGTTCAACTACACCTATAAATATCAAATTCTTAAGTATTCATGAACAAAATCGGCCTAATAATGTCTCTTGGAACTATTTACCAAAGGTGTTAGAATGAGCTGTGTGGAAGGGTTGCCTTTAGATGCTTTAGTACCAATTAAGGATGTCAATATCCTAGTAGTGCAGAATGCAAGAAGGTTCGTAGTTGAAAAGAATAACGAGAATAGTGGACATTGTTTCATCTACAAGCGTGTGGTGAACGGTCTGGTTGGTATGACTAGAGAACGTCGTCCTCGCAGAATTTATATTATTGTGATAGAAGTTATAAATAACGATGATATTCCTTGGTCTTTTATTACAAAGGTGCAGAACTTTTAAAGAAGTTCTCGAGTTCCTTGTCCCCAAGTAGCAATACAACTACTAGAATGCTATCTCTACTTATAATAAAGCCCTCTCTCTCTCGAAATATATATGTGTGTGTTTGTGGATGTATTACTCTCTTTTATTAATGAAATAAGGCATAGTCATGTTGATATTATGAGTATCTTTTCTATCCCTCCCTTCCTTATCGCTATATAAAGAATATGAAGATTATAAGTAAAAGATGTACAAGTAATATGATGATTATAAAGAATATGAAGAATATGAAGATTAATGAAATATGACATAGTCATAAAATGCTTATAATTCAATATATCTTTGTTATCAACAATAATTATCAAACGGTATATAATTTTGTCCAAGTAAGGTCGCTTCTCATTCCCAGTATGATATCATAACACAAAATCGAGCAGAAGGGTTAACGATAAAATGATAACAAAAACCCATTCGTCAAACTAACTATAAAGGAAGGGTTGGTTGGAAACCATGTCTATACTTCTTTGCTTTAATCACAGGTAACTAAAGATATATAAGAACAACAGAATATGGCATGCCCAGTCAAAACATAAAAAATTTCTTGCCATGTTATAGTTAATGAATATGGTATGCACAAAGATCCGATGTCACACTTCATGATTGGAGACAAATACAGTGAGCTATGGTCGTCCATAACGTCCTTTGGTCCAATTATGTCAAGCAAATGTTGTAGCAAGCAAAGAGTTTTTAATAAGTTTGCTATTGCAAAGAGCTCGGTTTAAGGCACAAATGTCTCTGATGCTAAAGGCGCACCAATTCAACGAGATTTAAGTAACCATGAATAAGACACATGATACAGCTTGTAAACAAAACGATGTCCATGACTCTTGTTATTTTCTTCCACTACAAACCTTCTAGCCTCTTGCACTTTTTTGTCATTGACATCCTTAATTGAAATTAGAATTGAAGGAAACACTTCTCCACAACTCATTATGGAACACCTTTGATAGATAGTTTCAACAGATTTACTTTGCCGAGGAATACTTTAAAATTCGATATTTATAGTTGAACGCTACTTAAATTGATGAAGTGAAATTTTACAACAGATGTTAATAAATCGTTTGTCTATTACAAGAGAGCTTGGAATTAAATTCTTTATAGTTGGGATAAGGGATGTTTTAGTCAAATTAAGTATACTTTTTAGTTTTAAAATAAATTAATTTTTTAGTTTAAAATAAATTGATTTTTTAGTTTTAATTTTATTCCTAATAAATTAATTTTGATGCGGTGTTATGTATTTTAATAAAATTAATATTAACTTAATCAACCAAAATTTGTATTTTTTTTTTAAATTATAAGCTAAATTAATAAAAATACCATTGAACTTTGCACTTTATCTAAAAAAAATACTCATAATTTTTTTAGAAGTTTCAATAATACACTTAAATCTTTAAAAAAAAATCTATAGAAACTATTAATTTGTTTTTTAAAAAAATACCGTTGAATTTTCAAAAAAAAAAAAAAAAAAAAAAAAGCTTCAAAACTACTCGTTAACTTTTAAAAGTGTTTAAAAAAAGATAGATGGGGAGAAAATTGTGTTCATGGGGAGAAAATTGAAGGTTATTTTAGGAGAAGGTTTTAAGATCCTGAAAACATAACAAGAAGTAATATCCTAGCTTAAGGTCGCCATTAACAACCTACTAGTAGGCTACTTACTAAGTTTTACTCACTCCATGTTTATCATTTTTTTTCAAGTAACTAAGAGTTGGTCGTGGATGAGAGTGGACTTTGGAGTGTGGGCCATGGACTAACCTCTGTTTTTAATCTAGTATTTTTTGTTCTTCTTTTAAGTCTGCTTCTTATTTTGTGTTTGTAACGAGTATGTACATGTAACACCCAAAAAATGAAGGAAATTATCTCCCATAAGAATAAACCACTCATGAAAGACCCAATGGATAGAAAGGAAAAAAATTAAAGGATTAAGAAAGAACAAAGGACTTAGTCAAGTCACTCGTGTACCCTAACAAGTGATTTCACGGAGTTAAAGGCCATTTGAAAAGGTTTGGAAACGAAAAAGTAAATCAAAAGGGCAAAAAAGTCATTTTATCAATTATCAAAAATCTTTCCGGATTTGTAATTCCTTATCTAGAAGGAATCTCAAGATTCAAAAAAAAAAAGGGAAAAATGATAAAAAAGCGATGAGAAATTTGTAGAACAATTTTGGATTTTTCAAGAAAATTAATAATAAAATATTCGGAAAGTGGTAAATTACCAAAAAAAACCCCTAGAAGAATGGATAATTACAGAAATGCCACTCTAATTAGAATCAGAACATCTACCGTGACCATCCGAGCAAAATCTTTCGAACTCAAATCTCAACCGTCGGATGTCCTCCAAAATTTGATATGATCTAGAACGAACACGCACGGATCATCACATCCAACGACTAGTATGCAAAGCCAAGGTCGAATGGCCATGATCGGAGTTGATATCACCAAAAAATTATCCAGAAAGATCGATCTCTAAATAACGAAGATTCTGGAGCTCTCAATGTCGGTTTAAGCTCCTCCTATAAAGTCGGAAGTAGGAGCAACAATACGGAATAAAAATCGAGAAAGGTCGATCCCCCAATTGAAGGCAATAAACGTTTAGATTGTGTTTCTCCTACTCTCAGATTTCTTCCAAATTCGAGAGCAATCCTCCACCATTTCTCTTCAAACTTCTAAATAACGAAAAATCTGGAGCTCTCAATGTCGGTTTAAGCTCCTCCTATAAAGTCTAAAGTAGGAGCAACAATATGGAATAAGAATCGAGAAAGGTCAATCCCCCAATCGAAGGCAATAGGCGTTTAGATTATGGGTCTCCTACTCTCAGATTTCTTCCAAATTCGAGAGCAATCCTCCACCATTTCTCTTCAAACTTATTCCTACCATTTCTCAACAAGATTACCCACAAGTTCAATGAAGGAATGAGTGCAGAAAGTGCCTAGAAACCATTCCCCAATTCAATCCGCCATTGAAGAACTTCAAGAGAAACTTGAAAATCCAACCCGAGGATACATGATGACTCGTCGAGAAAGAATGATTCCAATCAGTTTCTGTACCTCCAAGGAATGCTTCCATAGAAGACCACGAAGAAAAATAACCTCGAGAGCATGCCAAATTGAAGGAAATAGGTTTCAAAATTAAATTGGGGATAAGAGTCAAAATTCCTATATACGATCTCTTTTCCTTCAAATTAAGGATTCCTCTAGCTTCAGAGGAAGAAGTGGAGTAAACTTGATGAAGGAATCCAGAGCTAAAACGTCGTAGAGTAAGCTACCCACGAGATTGAAAATCTGGCGTTTCGAGTGAGTTGCATACCGAGAACGATTTCTGGAAATTAAGGTCCTACACTCAAAGACGTTCCTACAAACCAATTCCTTTAGCCTGAAGATAAGATATGGAAGAGGTTCAATGAAGAAATAGAACCTTGAAACCCCTAGAATCGGCTACCCAATAAGAAATCCTTTGTTTTATCTCTAGCGATAAATCAGATTTTGGATGAACTTTGGTAGCGAATGTCTTAGGCTACGATCCACGAGAAGTTATCAAATAAATCCCAAGCCCTTTCTTGTAACATCCATCTTTAAGTTTCACGAAGAAATCGAGGAGAGAAACACTGTAAATGTGGCTGTACAGGCTGAGTTTCAGATGGCGGCGATGCGAAAAATGTGCATCTTATTTCAGTTCAGAGGAAGAAAACGATGATACGGCCAGTTCAACTGAACTGTCCAAGTCAACTCAAAAGTTGACCTTTTCTCGGGTTTTCTCCAGTAGATCTCATTTTATGAAATGTTGTATGAATCCTATGAATCCTTTTCCGGGGAGGTTATATAAGGTAATGAAGTTTGGGAGTAAGTGGTATCCCTAAAGTAATAGAGTCCCCAGATGTACCCTTGGTCGCTATTCCTAAAAACTTATAAGTTCCAAGCTTGACCCAAGACATTATGCATAGAGGCCCCTATTTCTCTTTAGGTGGGATGCTATGGTATATGTACCATGAGCAGCCTGCAACACGATTTGCTAGCAGGATGCCACGATTATGACAATGCCACCTACCTATGCACTCATGGGAAGTGGTAACACTGTTTTGTTTTAAAATGTCTTGTGTTGTCAAAGGTCCTACCGGGAGTAGAACCCAAGTCGTTAGATTCAAAGTCCAAAGTGCTAACCACTACACCATAGAACCCCTTGTAAAAAAAAATTTTTGGAATGGTTTTCCTATTTTATGCAGATTCCACAAGAAGGGAGATCCTATCATGAGTCAAACACAAGTTATTGGATTCAAAGTTCTAGAGCTGTTTTATCTAACTCGTTGTGATCTTGAGCACCTTTAGAGTGGTTGCAGAAGTAACCCTCCAATGTTGATTGAAGCTCTCGAAGAACATGTAATTTTATATATTTCTTATAGTTAATTTATATATTGTTGTATATTACAAACAAATTGAAATAATACTTTACATCCCCGTGTTTCTTTCTTCCGTGCAAAACTTAACATGAAAACTATATTATTTCAATATTCACTCGAGAAACAAGGGGTGAAAACTATATTATTTCAAACCCTCCATTATTGCCTCTACTTTGCGTGAAAATGCTTCCACTAAATCATGTTACTAACGAGTTGGTTTTGTTTGGTTCAATTCTTGGGTCCACTAGATTGAATTGACGTAGCTCAATTAAACTCTTGATAATATAAAAATCATAAGTTTCTTAAATTAAGTTAACTTAAAAGTTTAACCCCTAATTTTTTTTTAGAATGTTTAGCTTTGTGTCTAGTTGATCTCTAAATGCTTAGAAGTATCTAATAAGACTAAGGAACTTTTCACTATAAAAGATGTAAGACTTCAGGTTTATTATTAAGGAATTTCAAATGAGTGATTTGATATATCATAGAGGACAAAATATTTATTTGTTTCAAATATCTTACATTGACCATTCTTTTTTGTCAAGTATTTTGAATATTATCATTGTGAATTACTAATGGCATTAGATTGAATCTCATTAATAACAATATCCCAAAACTCAGGTAAAGATGACATCAAAATTAATACTTTAATTTCATCTTCAAAATTTATTTCCACTTAACTCAGTTAACTAATAATCATAATAGTCACCAGTGCACAAATATTTACAACCTTAAAAGATAAAATTATAAGGAGTACAAGAAAAAAGTGTTTAAAATAGTTTCAAAATATAGAAAAAAAAAATAGTAGGAATTGGTCAAAGTCAACATCGATTGATCACTTAGGAAACATCAAAACATAGATGAGGGTAACATTTTTTTATTTCTCTACAATATTAGGCCCTTTGATTTATTGGCTTTACAAGATGGAGACATGAAGTTTTCTATGTTCGAAATAAATTTGGTTGATTGTTTTCTGGTTAGCATTGGTACCATCAAAACTTATTTATTTCTTTGAAATGTTTGAGTTTACAATTTACATGTTTTCATTTTTCTACTTTGTCTGCTTGCATTTAGAAATGAAGCAAAATTAGTCTGAGGGTTTTAGGCAGATTGTTATAATTCTAATTTTTAACTAAAAAAAAAATTAGTCTCGTTGTCACGCTTAAAACTACCCTATAGGTATAATGGACCTATTATCCTTCCACCAATAGGAGCAAATGGCAACGTTACTATGTGAAACTAGTTTCATGTCATTTATTCAACAATAAGGGTGTTAGCATGCATTTGGAAATGAACCCATATTTAAAAAATTTATATAAAATAGAAAAGAATTGTTATCTCAAAGACAATGATACTATGTGAAACTAGCCTCAAGATGCTTCCTTAACTCTTAGGGGCGGTAAACCAACGGTTCCTTCACCCAAGACCCATGGCCCGACTCCCAACATGAAAGGGATAATCTAGAGAATCATTCCAAGAACCCTAACGTATGGGTTACAAACTCACATTTCGGTGGGTTTTCCAAGCACGGATTGCAAGTTAAAAGAGGTTGAAAACAAAGTAAAATGATAAAAGGAACCAACCAAATTCGAACGGGTGACCTCTTGATCTGCAGTCAAATGCTTTACCACTGAGCTATGAACTCATTTTGCATGATTTCAACCTTAATGACCCCTTCTACAGAGTGTCAGACTAAAAGTGTAAAAAGTGTCTCTCCAAAATAAAAGGGCCCAACCAAGTTCAAACAGGTGACCGGTCAAATTCTCTACCACTGAGCCATGGATCCATTTTGTAGGATTTTAACCTTAGTGACCCCTTAGACATAGTGTCGGTCCAAAAAGTGTAACAAATTTCTATCCAAGATAGAAGGGCCTGTTAGGATCGCACAACAAAGCACACGCTCGATCTAGATGAACACAAAGAACAGGATAGAGAAAAGTGCAAGGAGAACTCTGGCTAAAAGGATTTTTCTATTGATGACTTCGCGTATGTACAGTAAGAGAGAATTACATAGAATAGAAAGTACTTTTCAAAGCTCTAGCGGACGGGATATATATATAGTTCAGTTTACTATATATAGGTTTACAAGATTTAACCATCTACTATATATAGCCATTTACTATATATAGCTTTACCCGATTCAACCATCTACTATATATAGCTATTTACCATATATAGGTTTACTGGATATAGTTTTACCAAATATTGCTGTACCGGATATAGCTTTACCAAATATAGCTTTACCGGATATAACCGTTGACCAAGCTATAAATAAGCTGCAGGCTTCATAACCTAACAATTCTCCCACTTGGAGACTGATCTAGTCAACCAAGAATTTCATTCTCAAACGACCCTGAGCATCTTCATGGTCTTCAGGGCACCATATCAATTGAGGCTTTGCACAACCTCAATATTCCAACATCAACACATTTTGTCAACATGTTTGCTGGATTCTTTGCACCCTCTATCTTCTCCAAACACATCACCATCTTTCACTAACCTGCAAGTGAAATGGTATCGTCTTATGTGTTTTCTCTTTAAATGATAGACCGGGTTCCTTCGCCAACTGTATGACACTATTACTATTTGTGTTAAGAATCTTCGTGCTACTTCTTGCCCATTCTTCCAGATAGTCAGTCATCCATATCGTCTTCTTTCCAGCTTCAACTATTGCCACGTACTCAATGTCAGTACAACGCATTTTTGAAGCCTAGACGTCCCATCATCCATGGCTTGCTCCTACTTGGTTGTATCCTCCAACTGTAAGGTCTCATCAAAGGGTTGTGGTTCCCTTTCATCAGCAACAGATAGTGTAATGAAGGTACATACATATATGGTACTCTGATAGTACAGGATGATCTTCTCAACACCAGTTCAAGTGTCAGTTGCTCCACTGCTGATTCCTCCGCAACAACCTTAGGAGTTTGTTGAGTATCTTCTACAAGATCACTTGGTGATTTTCTCCGCAACTCAACCTCAACTCCCACTTGCTTTGTTGTCTTGGAACCTTGCTCCACATCTGGTTCCTCAGCAGTAGTCTCAGGAGTTTCTTGAGTATATGCTACAACATCACTAGGTGAGTTTCCCTACAACTCAAGCTCAACTCTCACTATCTTCGTGCTCTTGGAACCGTGCTCCACATCTGGTTCCATTTCCAATCGCACTTTCTTCAATTCTCTGGCGGTCCTTGTGAAGCTAACTCGTTTCTGCTTGCTCATAACGTAGTTCTCACAACGACCCACATCAACAGATTTCACATCTTCTAAAACTCCTTTCCTAGCCAGCCTCTTCATTCCTTTCGCGCTCATAGGTTCAAGTCTATTGTGCTGTAGACTTGAATTTGAAGCACTTTCAGCAACAGCAGCTATGTTCATACACCCTGCAGTGGTGTATAAGGTTCCAGATTTTGAGCCACGTGCTACCACTGTAGCACCCTTCATAATCTTCCACGAACTCTTCCATAACTTTGTTGCATAACCTGTGCTGTCCAACTGACCAATAGAGATCAGGTTCCTTCAGAGACCAGAAATATATCTGACATCCTTTAATGTCTACTGATTTTCTGCTGGAGTTTTTATGCAGACATCTCCTTTTCCTTTAATCTCCAAATCTTTGTTGTCGGCAAGATACACCTTCTCGAAATTTCTAGACTTGAAATTCAAGAACAACTCTTTATTTGGAGACGAATGAAAAGATGCACCTGAATCCAAAATCCAGGATTTAATCGAACTGTCCACGTTGAGGATTAGAGCATCCCCAATGTCTTCTGCTGAATTTATAGAATCATCACATCTCTAGATTTGTGATTCTGCTTTCTCTTTGGTTTTGTACAACCTGTCCGAAAGTGACCTTTTTCTCCACAATTCCAACACGTTACGTTTGGTCTATTTGGAGATTTTTCTCGGTTCTTTTATTTTGATCGCCCTTTGTTTGGGCCCTTTGGTTTACTTCTTCCCCTTCGATCAACACTGAGAGCATTGCCTGGTGAATCTCCAGTTTCCCGTTTGCTAATACTTTCGCTGAGAACTACATCTCGAATTTCACAAAACTTCAGTTTATCAGATCCTCGGAAACTGCTGATTGCGGCAACAACAGTATCCCATGACTCGGGTAAGGATGACATCAAAATCAACGCTTTCATTTCATCTTTGAAATTAATTTCCACCAAACTCAGTTGACTTATGATCATAATGAATTCATTTATATGATCAGCAACAGGTCCACCTTCAGACATCTGTAGATTGAACAATCTCCACATCAAATACGCCTTGTTCATAGCCGATGGTTTTTCATACATATTTGACAGCGCCTTCAATAGATCTGACGTTGTCTTCTACTTGATAA
The DNA here is from genome assembly GCF_057944985.1 of Cucurbita pepo subsp. pepo. Classification (NCBI taxonomy): domain Eukaryota; kingdom Viridiplantae; phylum Streptophyta; class Magnoliopsida; order Cucurbitales; family Cucurbitaceae; genus Cucurbita; species Cucurbita pepo. The sequence continues at coordinate 11,854,281 of NC_141807.1, forward strand.
TGTTGAACACCACGTTTCTGGATAGCGTCAACCGAATCAGCCCCAAGGCTTGTCGATCCTTGAGCTTCAACTGTTCCATGGTCATGGATTCCGACTTCACTCCCAACAGAGGTTCGTGAAGATCTTTCTGGTACAGATCATCTTCAATCTGCATCATCCAGAAACCGAAATCGGATCCATCGAACTTCTCAATTCCAATCTTTGAACTTTCCATCTTCACAGATCGTGGTGAATTTCGCCTAGCTCTGATACCAGTTGTTGGGATCGCACAACAACGCACACGCTCGATCTAGATCAACACAAAGAACAGGATAGAGAAAAGTGCAAGGAGAACTCTGGCTAAAAGGATTTTTCTATTGATGACCTCACGTATGTACAGTAAGAGAGAATTACAGAGAATAGAAAGTAATTTTCAGAGCTTTAGTGGATGGTATATATATATATAGTTCAGTTTACTATATATAAGTTTACCAGATTTAACCATCTACTATATATAACCATTTACTATATATAGCTTTACCCGATTTAACCATCTACTATATATAGCTATTTAATATATAGCTTGATATAGCTTTACAAAATATAGTTTTACCAGATATAGCTTTACCAAATATAGCTTTACCGAATATAACCGTTGACCAAGCTATAAATAAGAAGCAGGCTCCATAACCTAACAGGGCCCAACTAGGTTCAAATTGGTGACCTCTTGATCTACAATCATATGCTCTAACATTGAGCTATGGTCCCATTTTGTATGATCTCAACCTTAGTGACCCCTTCTACAGATTATCGGTCCAAAAGTGACCCTACCAAATCGACTATGGACCAATTTTGTATAAATTGGTGGATTACCTATCGGGAATTAAACACAGGTCGTTAGATTCAAAGTCGAAAGTGCTAATCACTACACCATAGAACCACTTGTTAAACTTTATTTTGGCAGCGATTTTGATAAGCGCCAACAACGCTGGATTTTGCAAAGCTAGAGGTCGTAGTATCCTTAGATACTTTCACAAGGTGTTTTCAACTTCTTTTATAGGTAATTGAACTTTAGAGTCCATGTAAATGATTAGTTGGATTAGTATCAGTTTAAGAAGACAGAGGAGAGAAGAGAGACTTCGTTAGAAATTCTCCCATAGGTAATCCCCCAAGGTGTTTTCAACTTCTTTTATAGGTCGAATTTTAAAATCAAACCACAACAAAATTTACTTCTATCTAGCAAAATTATTTTCTTGTTTGAAACAAGATTATTCCCTTCTTTTTCTAAAACTAAATTTGACTCTCGAATAGATTTTAATAGTTTTGTTATTTAAATTTTCTTTAAAATTTGTGTACACGGAGTACAATGGAAATAATTTTTTTATTTTTTATTTTTTTTTTACTATTTTGTAATTTGTATGGTATTATTGGAGGCTTCTGAATGAAATATGATAATTGATTCTCTGTCCTCTTTGACAATTTTAGATACCTCTATATCCGATATTTGATGCGTCACGTTTCATTATGAGATCTGTTCTTGGGTCAATAAGACGTAAGCAGAGAGTTTATTTGACTAATGAATTGATTTTTTTTGGGTTGTAGAGATATCCCTTACAAATCAAGACTTTGTATTATTTTGAAGACACTCATCAAGACATTTGTAAATGTGCCTGATATCTTGAAGGATATAAGACACGTAATTGAGAGAACCTAAATTTTGTTTGAAGTTTACTTTTCTAGGATACGTCATCACCAAAGTTTGAGACAAAGACCATTGGATGGGTTTTAATAAGGCTCAAATAAATTTAAAATCCAAGAAAACGTATCTGAGTTTGATATTATTTGATTTTGGGTATGGACACAACTAGCTGATTTCTTTTGATTACATTAATGAATGTATGTAGATGTTTAAAGTGTTGATCTTAATGGTTTTAGAAAATATCAACACATCACCGATATAAACTATCGAATTTTTTTGAAAGGATTGAAAATATCATTCATAATCTTCTGAAATTCAGATGGAGCGTTATTTAGCCTAAATGGCATGACGTTCCTCTCATATTTTCTAAATTGGACATTAAATGCTATTTTATATTTTTCCTTTTAGGAAACTAGAATTTTCCTAAATCCCAATTTCATGTCCAATTTTATTAAAACATTTGACTCTAAATTCTTTTTATCAAATCATTTTTGTTTTGGATTGGATATCTTATTTATTCTAAAACCTTATTCAAAGGTTTGTAGTTAATTACCAATATCAGAATTTATGGTTTCTTTTCACCATGTTGTTAACCTAAAATGCCAGACATGACCACATGCTCTTTGAAGACCTTATCAGCTTCCTCGGCAAAATATCACCTAAAATGTCACAGTATTTAGTGTTCGATGCTTTTTGACTTAACCCTAGGGTTCTATTTAAAGTGAACTTGTGATAATTTTTGTCAAATTATATATTTGAATACCTAATACATTAAGATATAATATATTATTTCAATAATATTAAAATGTCGTAGACTATCATAATATATGTTTAATTAATATGAATCTCATTCAAATTTCAAATATATATTTTTATTTAATGTTTATGATACACATCAATTATTTTAATATTTAACATATCAAATACGTTAATATGTTTTGATATTATACTTCAAGACTATAGGAACTTGATCAGAGGACATGAGAGTTACATTGGCCTACAATGCATCTCATGGACGATGCAAAACTATGGTGGCGCTTGAAGGTGAATTGTATAAAAAATTGGTCATGCACCAAAAAATCAAGGAAAGACCGTTGATGGAATTGAAGCAATCGACGCTCCCCTGTATGGGTTTCCAATCAAAGACCTAATGTTTGATGTTGACTCTTTTGAAGAAAGAGCCACATGATCAAACAACAAGAAACGTGGCGATATCTTTGAGAACTCTATCACACACATAAAAAAAAGCGTGTCGAAGAGTTAGACATTACACAGAAGATCTGGCTTTCATCGAGGAGACCCAAGTTTGATTCTCGAAAATGAAATTTTATGTTCTTATTTCGTTTATTTTATAGTTTCATCTTTTGTCACCAATTATATTTAAACTTTACCTAGGTTTGAGAAGCACTATAATGGATGAGTTCAATAGTATCTTAAATTCAAAAGACTTTTATGAACTTGGTTTGAGAGGCACTATAATGGTCAAGTTCATTGTATCTTAGATTAAAAAGACTTTTATGAACTTTGAACCTTTAATAGTGTTATGTCATAGATATTTGGTTCAATTTCAACAAGTGAGGTTGAGGTCATTCAAATGGTTAATGTGATAATCCGGTCATTTTCAAGGTCTCTTTTGTTGAACGCCATCATGGCTGAGATGACTGAGATGAGCACCCGAGTGAGTTTGACAAGGAGGGTCGTAGAGAACCACACCCCAAGCCATGCTCATGTTGGGCTTAACAAACTGAAAATCCAAAAACACAAACCCTTAAATGGGAACCAGGATGCTAAGGAATTAAAAAGCTTTATTTGTGACGTAGAACAATACTTGAAGGTTACAGGAACTTGCTCATAGAACCTAAGAGTTACGTTGGCCACAATGCATCTCATGGACGGTGGCGCTCGAAGGTGGATGATATAAAAAATGGGTCATGCACCATAAACTCATGGGAAGACCGTTGATGGAATCGATGCAATCAACGCTCCCCTTGATGGGTTGCCAATTAAAGACCTGACGTTTGATGTTGACTCTTTTGAAGAAAAAGCCACACGATCGAACACCTCGAAATGTCGCGGTAGCTCTAAGAACTCTATCATACGACCGGAGGGTTGAGGGCTACAGGAACTTTCTCATACGACCTGAGAGTTACGTTAGCCGCAATGCATCTCATGGACGATGCAAAACTATGGTAGTTCTCGAAGGTTAATGGTATAAAAAATGGGTCATGAACCATAAACTCATGGGATGATCGTTGATGGAATCGATGCAATCGACACTCCCCTGGATGGGTTGCCAATCAAGGACCTAACATTTTATATTGACTCTTTTGAAGAAAGAGCCACACAATCGAACAGCTTGAAACGTCGTGGTAGCCCTGAGAACTCTAACACACACAGGGAAGGACGTGTCGAAGAGTTAGACATTAAGCAAAAGATCATGCTAAAACTCTTCAGCCATCTGACAAAAGACTTCAGAACATCTACATCAAAAATCCATTGTCATCCAGCAGTAAGGATATTTGGCTTTCACCCAGAAGACTTGGGTTCGATTCCCGACAATGGAATATTATTTTCTTATTTCATTTTATTTTACCGTTTCTATCTTAGACTAAAAAGACTTTTATGAACTTCGTAGCCTTGTTAGAGTTATGTTATAGATATTTTGTTCAATTTCAAATGGTTAATGCGATAATCAAGTCGTTTTCGAGGTCTCTCTTGTTGAACGACATCATGGTTGAGATGAGTAGGTAATTCAAATGGTTAATGCGATAATCCAGTCATTTTCGTGGTCTCTCTTGTTGAACGACGTCATGGTTGAGATGAGCAGGTGATTCAAATGGTTAATGCGATAATCCAGTCGTTTTCAAGGTCTCTCTTGTTGAACGACATCATGGTTGATGAGCACCCGAGTGAGTTTGACAAGTTGGGCTGTAGAGAACCACACCTCAAGCCACGTTCATGTGGGCTTAACAAACTTAAAATCCAAGAACACAACCCCTTAAATGGAAACCGGGATGCTAAGGAATTAAAAAGCTTTATTTTTGACGTAGAAAAATACTTGAAGGTTACTTGAACTTGCTCATAGGACCTAAGAGTTACGTTGGTCGCAATGCATCTCATGGACGATGCAAAACTATGGTGGCGCTCGAAGGTGAATGGTATAAAAAATGGGTCATGCACCATAAACTCATGGGAAGACTGTTGATGGAATCGATGCAATCGACGCTCCTTCTTATACAAAATTTGGATCAACCAAGAGATAAAGCTAGAATTAGATTATGGAACCTTTTTCTAAATCGAGTCACTCCACAATCGAACTTGATCAAGGCTTGATTGAATGACTTAGATGCAATCTACAACAAGAATTGCATAAAAATTAGAAATGACAAAGATATGCTCGAATTTCTACACGAGGGATCATCTCAACTTTAGAGATCAATTTCATTGATCACAAATATGCTTTTACATAATAATGTGTGGTTATTTATAGTCTCCCCACAAAAGAAGTTAGTGGCCGTGATTTAATCTCGATCCTTTTAGATCTCCACAGAAGACAAAGTCAATTTGAGCATTACAAACTTTATGAAATTAAAATAAGAAATAAAGTTTTCTAACCACTCATGAAATGATGCTTGCAACTTCATCCGCTACTTCAACCATGCAAATATTTACTTTTGAATCTCCAAATGGTCTTAACTCAAACGACTGAGCTTGTCACACATGAAATGATGGTTGAACATAGCCTATCCAATTTTGTAGATGAAGTATGAATGCTTGTTAAATCTTCTTGGCCTTGGGTTGTGTAATAGGTCCAGTTGGAACACCGTGATTCTTATCATCATCCCCCTCTTCAAAAGGATTCGTCCTCAAATCACAAAAATCATCACCTAAATCAAAAGGACTCAACTCAGCAACATTGAAAGTAGAATGTACACTGTGATTCTTATCATCATCCCCCTCTCTAGGATTGGTCCTCAAATAAGAAAAATCATCAACTACATCAGAAGGACTCAACTGAGCAACATTGAAAGTAGAATGTATTGACAATTCTAAGGGAAGATCAATTTTATTGTTCCATGCAATAAAATGAGCCATTTTACTAAATGTCTCATAGAGCATTTATAGTCAAATAAAGAATTAGGAATCCACGCTATCTACAAACGCACTCCCAATTGAGCTATCCACGCTAACTTTAAAATGAAAATTCATCAGTAAAATTATTTACGCTAACTCATTGAAATTTTAAAAAGAAATCATCTCTAAATTTAGATAAGATAGTAAGTTATATTACTTGAATCACATGTGGTGAAGGTCGAACAACACCTGACCTTCAAGTAATTTTAAAAGGAAAATTCTGAAAAGTTGAAAATGAAAATTCTGAAATTTTAAAAAGAAATAATCACTAAATTTAGATTAAATAGTCAAGTAATTTTAAAAAGAAATAATCACTAATTTTAGATTGAATATTTAGGTTATGCAAGTTAGTCAACTTGAATTAGTAACACTCTCCCAAAGAAGCTATCTTGGCTAACATTAAAAATGGAAACTCATTAGTAAAATATTTAGCTAATTCATTGATATTTTAAAAAGAAATAATCACTAATTTTAAATTGAATAGTCACGAGTGAAATTATGTGACTTGAATCAGGTGCGGTGAGCGTGGATCGAACACGTGACCTTCACATTTTCAGTCTGACGCACTCAAAACTAAGTTATCTTCATTATATTTTAAAAAGAAATAATCAATAATTTTAGATTGAATAAAGTTATGCAACTTAATGAACTTATGCAACATAAACCAAGTGCGGTGAACGTGGATTAAACATGTAACCTTGAGATATTCAGTCCGAACTAAGCTATCCCCGCTAACACTAAAAATCAAAATTCATGTGTAAAGGTATTTCTGCTAATTCATTATTTGTTGAAATTTTAAAAATAAATAATAACTAGTCTATTTTTTATGCAACGTAAACCAAGTGCGGTGAAGGTGGATTAAACATGTAACCTTCAGATATTAAGTCCGAACTAAGCTATCCCCGCTAAAATTAAAAATCAAAATTCATCTGAGCTATCCCCGCTAACATTAAAACTAAAAATTCATAAAACTATAAGGTGCAATGAATGCAGATTGAACACAAGACCTTCCAATACTCAATCTGATGCTCTCCCAACTAAGCCATCCTAGATAACATAAAAATAAATAATCACATGTTTTAGATTGAACAGTAAAGTTATGCAACTTAGTCAACTTATGCCAGTTGGATAAAAAACGTGATCTTCTGCTAATTCATTGAGATTTTAAAAAGAAATAATCGATCTTCTGCTAATTCATTGAGATTGAGATTTTAAAAAGAAATAATCGCTAATGTAGTGAACCTGGATCAAACGTTACCTTTAAATCTTCCTTCTACTAATTCATTGAGCTTGAGATTTTAAAAAGAAATAATCGCTAATGCAGTGAACGTGGATCAAACGTTACCTTTAAATCTTCAATATGACGCTCTCCCTGAGCTATCCACGCTAATATTAAAATTAAAAATTCAAAAAGAAATAATCGCTAATGCAGTGAACGTGGATTAAGCGTTACCTTTAAATCTTCAATATGACGCTCTCCCTGAGCTATCCACGCTAATATTAAAATTGAAAATGCTAATATTAAAATTGAAAATTCATAAGTAAAGGTATTTCCACTAATGCTAATATTAAAATTGAAAATTCATAAGTAAAGGTATTTCCACTAATTCATTATATTTTAAACATAAATAATCACTAATTTTAGAAAGAATAGTCAAATTATACAACCTGAAAAAAGTGCGGTGAACGTGGATCGAACACGTGACCTTCAAATCTTCAGTCTGACGCTCTCCCAACTGAGCTATCCCCGCAATCATTAGAAATGAAAATTCATCAGTAAAGGTATTTTCGCTGATTCATTGAGATTTTAAAAAGAAATAATGACTAATTTTTTATTGAATAGTCAGGTTATGCAAAAAGAAACAAGTCCGGTGAACGTGGAGATCGAACACGTGACCTTCAAATCTTAAATCTGACGCTCTCCAAACTGAGCTATCCCTGCTAACATTAAAAATAAAAGTTTTTAAGTTTTAAGTAAAGGTATTTCCACTAATTAATTGAAATGTTAGAAAGAAATAATCACTAATTTTTGTTGAATAGTCAATTTATCACCATGGATCGAACACGAGACCTTTAGATTTTCAATCTAACGCTATCTCAAATGAGCTATCCACACTAACATTAAAAATGAAAATTCATCAGTAAAGGTTCGCTCAATTCATTGAAATTTTAAATAGAAATAATCACTAATTTTTAATAAGATATTCAAGTTATCCAACTTGTATAAGGTGCGGTGAACTAGAACACATTAGGTATTTCCGATAATTCATTGAGATTTCAGAAAGGAATAATGACTAATTTTAGATTGAATAGTCAGGTTATGCAACTAGAATCAGGTGCGGGGAACGGGGAGATCAAACACGTGACCTTCAAATCTTCAGTCTGACACTCTCCCAACAGAGTTATCCCTGCTAATATTAAAAATGAAAATTCATAAGTAAAGGTATTTCCGCTAATTCGTTATATTTAAAAAAGAAATAATCACTAATTTTAGATTGAATAAGCAAGTTATGTTTTTAGATTGTATAGTCAGGTAATAAACTTGTATTAGGTGCGTTGAACGTGGATAAAACACGTGTGACCTTCAAATCTTCAGTCTAACAATCTCCCAACTGAGCTACTCTTGCTAACATAAAAAATGAATATTTATCAGTAAAGGTATTGGGTATGCTTCTGGAAATTCAATAAAAGGCAATAGTATTAGACCGAAAAATTCAACTAAGGCATTGGGTACGCAGTTATAGTACGACATTCCACCCATAAACAGATAGTCAAACAGAAATGCTCAAGCAAATATTGGAAGACATGTTGAGGGTATATGTGATGGATTTTGCAGGAAGCTCGGATAAGTACCTACCCCTTATGAAATTCACTTATAATAATACTTGCCAAGCCACCATACAAATGGCCACATACGAGGTTCTCTATGGACGAAGATTTCGATCCCTTATCTTTTGGGAAGAAGGGAGGCAAACGACAACTATTGGGCCAGAGTTGGTGCAAAGTACCAACGCCGCAGTCCAGAAGATTAAAGCTAGGATACAAACCGCACAAAGCCGAGAGAAAAGCTATGCAGACCTAAGGCGCAAGGACATGGAATTGTAGGTAGGGGATCATATATTCCTAAAGGTAGCACCCCATGAGAGGGGTGCTCAGGTAGGGTAAAAAGGGGAAGCTAAGCCCTAGGTTTATCCATCCCTTTGAGATATTAGAAAGGATTGGATCTGTGGCCTATAGAATCGGGCAATGCCCAAACTTGTCTGCAATACATAATATCTTTCATGTATCCATACTACGGAAGTATACCTTAGATCGTTCACACGTACTGGCTCATGAAACTCTCTTCTTGTGAGATTACCTAACGTATAAAAAAGACCCGATTCAAATAATAGACAAGAAAGTCAAATGATTGAGAAACAAGGAAATCTCTCTTGTTAAGGTTCTATGGAAGAATCATAGAGTAAAAGAAGCCACTTGGGAAACAGAAGGCAAATAAGAACCTTGTACCTTGACCTATTTTAGAATAAACACTTTCGATGACTGAAAGTTTTCAAAAGACAGAAGAATTTGCAACACTCAAGATCTCCAATAAGAGACAGTGTATAATCCCTACTAGGTTGTATCTAGAAGTAAAGAACAAGTAAAATTGAAAAAACATTGAGAAAATGGTACTTTTTCTAATTTGTATAAACTTCCCGAATCATTAAATTTTTTATAGAATAAGAATTACAAGTTTCTTAAAAAAGGAAGGCTTCGATCGGAGAAGACTTTTCTGGCAGAAGATTCAGAAAAATCAAGAATGAAATTATAGAAATTCTAGACGTTTCAATGGTAGTGGAAAATCCGTCTATAAATTATGAATAAGGGTAGACTATTAGGGGCAAGAAACAAGCTTAATCGAGTACCCAATCGAGAGATACGAGTTTTTTGTTTTGGGGTATCGTGTTCATGGGTTTACCTAGAATTTGAGAACTATAGTCCACTATTCATTGCCAAACTTGTTCCTGCACCTTCTAAATAAGTTTACCCATAGGTTTGGTGAAGGAAAGAGGTCCTCAAAGTGCTAGTAGATTTTCACACGAATTAGTCCACATTAGGTTACCCTCTAATGTTTTCCTAATCTAAAACCTCAACTCCTAAAGCCTAACCCATGACATTATGTATAAACCTAGGTTTATCAATAATCCATGTACCAAGTACCTAGAACTATGTGAATAACATGCTAAATAAGTTGCTAGGATCCATACCCATAAGTAACCATTATCTGCATTACGATGTGTACTAAAAGGCCCCTATTCCTCTTTAGGTAGGATGTCCTGCAATATGTATCATGAGCTGGATGTTATGATAGGCCTACCTTTCCCATCAGCTAAACGAGATGTCCTGCACCACGATTTACCAGTAGGATTACATGATTATGACGACACCACTCATGTGCTCATGGGGAGAAAATTGAAGATTATTATAGCGGAAGGTTTTCAGGATCAGTATATGATACATGACACGATGACCTCTAAGTTCTAAGATCCTGAAAACATAACAAGAAGTAATATCCTAGCTTAAGGTCGCGATTAAGAACCTACGAGTAAGCTATTTACTAAGTTTTACTCACTCCATGTTTATCATTTTTTTTCATGTAACTAAGAGTTGGTCATGGATGAGAGTGGACTTTGGAGTGTCGGCCATGGACTAACCTCTATTTTTAATCTAGTATTTTTTGTTCTTCTCTAGATTCAAAATAAGCAAAAAAAATGATAAAAAAGCGATGAGGAATTTGTAGAAAAATTATGGATTTTTCGAGAAAAATAATAATAAAATATTTGAAAAGTGGCAAATTACCAAAATACCCCTAGAAGAATGGATAATTACAGAAATGCCACTCTAATTAGAATCAGAGCATCTACCGTGACCATCCGAGCAAAATCCTTCGAACACAAATTTCAACCATCGGATCTCCTCCAAAATTTGATATGATCTACAACGAACATGCACGGATCATCACATCCAACGATTAGTATTCAAAGCCAAGGTCGGTAAGGCTATGATCGGAGTTGATATCTCCAAAAAATTATCCAGAAAGTTTGATCTCTAAATAACGAAGATTTTGGAGCTCTCAATGTCTGTTTAAACTCCTCCTATAAAGTCTGAAGTAGGAGCAACAATACGGAATAAGAATCGAGAAAGGTCGATCCCCCAATCGAAGGCAATAAGCGTTTAGATTGTGGGTCTCCTACTCTCAGATTTCTTCCAAATTCGAGAGAAATCCTCCACCATTTCTCTTCAAACTTCTAAATAACAAAGAATCTGGAGCTCTCAATGTCGGTTTAAGCTCCTCCTATAAAGTCTGAAATAGGAGCAACAATACGGAATAAGAATCGAGAAAGGTCGATCCCCCAATCGAAGGCAATAAGCGTTTAGATTGTGGGTTCCTACTCTCAGATTTCTTCCAAATTCGAGAGCAATCCTCCACCATTTCTCTTCAAACTTCTAAATAACGAAGAATCTGGAGCTCTCAATGTCGGTTTAAGCTCCTCCTATAAAGTCTGAAGTAGGAGAAACAATATGGAATAAGAATCGAGAAAGGTCGATCCCCCAATCGAGGGCAATAAGCGTTTAGATTATGGGTCTCCTACTTTCAGATTTCTTCCAAATTTGAGAGCAATCCTCCACCATTTCTCTTCAAACTTATTCCTACCGTTTCTCAACAAGATTACCCACAAGTTGTATTAAGGAATATAGTGCTCAAAGAGCCTAGAAACCATTCCCCCAATTCAATCAACCATTGAAGAACTTCAAGAAAAACTTGAAAATCCAATTCGAGGATACATGATGATTCGTCGAGCAAGAATGATTCCAATCAATTTCTACACCTCCAAGGAATGCTTCCATAGAAGACCACAAAGAAAAGTAACCTCGAGAGCGTGTCGAATTGAAGGAAATAGGTTTCGAAATTAAATTGGGGATAAGAGTCGAATTCCTATCTACGATCTCTTTTCCTTCAAATTAAGGATCCTCTAGCTTCAGAGGAAGAAGTTGAGTAAACTTGATGAAGAAATCGAGAAAGGAAACATCGTAAAACAAGCTACCCAAATCATCTACCGAGAACGATTTTTGAAAATTAACGTCTCAAATTCAAAGACGTTCCTCCAAACCAATTCCTTTAGCCTGAAGAAAGGATATGGAAGAGGTTCGATGAAGAAATAGGGCCTTGAAACCCCTAGAATCGGCTACCCAATAAGAAATCCTTTGGTTTATCTCAAGCGATAAATCAGATTTTGGATGAACTTTGGAAGCGAATATCTTAGGCTACGATCCACGAGAAGGTATCAAATCAATCACTAGCCCTTCCTTGTAATACCCATTTTAAGTTTCACGAAGAAATCGAGGAGAGAAACGCTGTAAATGTGGCTTTACAGGCCGAGTTTCAGATGGCGGCGACGCGAAAAATGCTCATCTTCTTCCTGTTCAGAGGAAGAAAACGATGATATGGCCAGTTCAACTGAACTGTCCAAGTCAACTCAAAATTTGACCTTTTCTCGGGTTTTCTCAATTTTAACCCCATTCCAGACCGATTCTAATAGAAAATCTCATGGTTTCAGAAACTATACACAATAAGGAGTACGTGGAAGGAAATTTTGAAGTAATTTAGATACTGGAATCTCAAGAATGGACGTCCCAAACGTCGACGACGAGGCAAGTAGCCACCTTGAACTTTTTGTTAAGAAATACTTGTAGAAATCGCTTGGATTTTCATATGAACCCTAAACCAAGTATGAATTAAGGATATATGAAAGAAAAACCCAAAGAACCGTGAGTTAAGACCCTGAACCGATCAAATAGCTCGAGATTTAAGTAACGTTAAAATAACCCACTATATGAGCTCCGCTGCCTATCAAATTTTAATACTGAGCATATTATAGTATGTTGAGGTCAAATATGAAATTCTGGTGGTCATTGGATAAGGATAAGTACGATCCATATGACCTTTGCCATGAAGCACGATGTTTATAAGTTTTGTAGTCAATGTTGCCAATGTTTGCTGCACACAAAAAAAGATAGGGATGTTAAATTTTTAAGTCACTTTTGGAATATTAAGTCATACATTGGGTAACAAAATATTAGGAGCATTGCCTAGGGCTATTATTTATAAGAATATTAAGTCATAAATTGGGTAACAAATTATTGTTTTTAACTACATGTCATCTTAAGATTAACGAGCAAACTAAGGTGGTTAATAGAACGTTAGGAGCATTGCTTAGGGCTATTAACAACAACTCTTTAATAAACTAAAATCATACCGTCAACATACTTAAACTATATAAAACTCTCTCGCCTCCCCTATTAAGTTTAGCTCTCCATACAAACTGAATTAAACAGAGGAATCCGCATCTTCATCATGTAAAATTGATGGAATAAGGAAAGAGAATAAGGAAATAGAGAGTTATCCCGGTTTGTTGCCGTTCGTCAATGGAAGTTCCCTTCTCTTGAGCTCTCACGTCCACCTCTTTGACCTAATCAATCCTTGTTGGTCTCCTTTTCTTTCTGTTGTCAACAGCTGCTCGATTAATGTTTTATTCTTCTTCTCTGGTTTCACAGCAGAGGCTGCTGCTGTGTAATTCGATTTTCTCCCCAAAATGTGGCTCCTCTCCTCTTGGTCTTCCTTTTCCTTTTATATTGAGCATGGATTCCCCTTTAGGGCTGAAAAGGAATAAATAGTCCACATAGGATGTTTCTCATTGGGTAGTCAATGACCCACTTGGACTGGTGATGTGGATTTAAACTTTTCATGTCATCCCCATTTGTTTCCAAATTTGCTACTCCCACATGGTTTAGCATAAATGTCTGAAATTTTACCATATAACTCAACTAAATATACAATTAAGATCGATTTATGCCAAATCATATTTTTTTTTCATGTTAGACCGCAATAAACGATTTCATGCTCACTAAGTAGTAGAATAAATGGGTAATAAATGAGAAAATTGTGAATAAGGGTGCAATATTAACTATAAAAAGACTTGATATAACTCTACTTTAGAGAGTTATCAATATTATAATGGCTACTACCTAAATTATAACCTATAGTTGATAATTGATGTCCAATTAGCCAACCCTAAATTTGTAATCATTGTGGAGTGATTGAAATTACAATGGAAGTAGTTTAAACTCCTAGTAAATGAAGTTGGTCTCTTCTAATAAAACACGAATTTCTCTTTAATATCATTAATACAATTATGCTTCATCTTCAACCTACTAAACATGAAACTAAAACTGCGTTCAATTTAACTCAATTTTATTGTCATCTTGAATGACGTGTAGGATATATTCGTGATTTACCTCGATATTTCATATTAGTTAAGCTTTTTGCAAAATCACAATTAGACAACAACAAAGATGAACTTGGGTCTATTTATTATTTTAAAGAAAATTTCTTTCTCCATCTTATTCCTAGTAACTTTGCAACTAAATTCATATTATGCGAAGAAACAAATTTTTTACTCCCAAGAAGTAAAATATACAACTTTAACTAAAATTTCATCTAAACAAATTTTATTGTCATACAACATAGATGACAGTTATAGCCTTCAAACAAAAACTAGAATAGTTGTGGTGAACGGGATAGAAACTCTAGTGGTCATCCATAATATACAACCACTACCTAAATTATGACCTAAAAATTTGAAAACATAAGTTGTAGTTGAAAATTACATAAAACAATCCCCTAAATCAAAGAACTCTATCCAATTAGTAAATCCTAAAGATAGTAGCTAACATAGAGTAATTGAAGCTCCACATGAAGTAATTTAAAGTTCCCGTTACTTAACTAAAGTTTATCTCGTCTTTAATGAAGCATGAGTTGTACTTAAGTTCATGAAATGTTTATAGACTCCAACTCTTAGTACTATTAATGCAATTATATTTCATATGAGTTTGTCATAAATCAAACTATGGTACATTCAATACAACTTCATTTTCTTGTCATACGAAACAAAATAGAAGAATTAAATCAAACAAACTGATGAACTAAGTCGAATAAATCCAACCCAACCCAAACTGATTAGTTTGATTCATTTGTTGGGTTGTAGTTTATTTGATAACACTTGCATATTAGAACAATTCAATATTACAAGCCTTACTTACAAGTAAAATACTAGACCATAACTTTCTGTTTTATAGTCCAACAACCCCTCAAGAAAATAGATTTCAAACTTGAGAGAAAAAAATATATTGAATAGGAGTTAAAAATGTTGCATTTATTTTAGAAAGGGCATTTGGTCTAGTGGTATGATTCTTGCTTAGGGTGCGAGAGGTCTTGAGTACAATTCTCATTATTTAATGATAATTCTCTTTTTTATATCATTTACTTGTGTACTCCACGATATATGTCTCAACCTAGTGTATTATCATTTAATGATAATGCTCTTTTAATATCATTTACTTGTGTACTCCACGATATATGTCTCAACCTAGTGTATTATCATTTAATGATAATGCTCTTTTAATATCATTTACTTGTGTACTCCACGATATATGTCTCAAACTAGTATATTATCATGTAATGATAATGCTCTTAATATCATTTACTTGTGTAATATATGTCTCAAATGGAACTATCAAACTAAAACTTAAGGCACAAATGTCTCTGATGTGAAGGGCGCACCAATTCAACGAGATTTAAGTAACCATGAATAAGACACATGATACAGCTTGTAAACAAAATGATGTCCATGACTCTTGTTATTTTCTTCCACTACAAACCTTCTAGCCTCTTGCACTTTTTTGTCATTGACATCCTTAATTGAAATTAGAATTGAAGGAAACGCTTCTCCACAACTCATTCTGGAACACTTTTGATAGATAGTTTCAACAGATTTACTTTGCCGAGGAATACTTTAAAATTCGATATTTATAGTTGAACGCTACTTAAATTGATGAAGTGAAATTTTACAACAGATGTTAATAAATCGTTTGTCTATTAGAAGAGAGCTTGGAATTAAATTCTTTATAGTTGGGATAAGGGATGTTTTAGTCAAATTAAGTATACTTTTTAGTTTTAAAATAAATTAATTTTTTAGTTTAAAATAAATTGATTTTTTAGTTTTAATTTTATTCCTAATAAATAAATTTTGATGTGGGGTTATGTATTTTAATAAAATTAATATTAACTTAATCAACAAAAATTTGTATTTTTTTTTAAATTATAAGCTAAATTAATAAAAATACCATTGAACTTTGCACTTTATCTTAAAAAAATACTCAAAATTTTTTTAGAAGTTTCAATAATACACTTAATCTTTAAAAAAAAAAATCTATAGAAACTATTAATTTGTTTTTTAAAAAAAAATACAGTTGAATTTTCAAAAAAAAAAAAAAAAAAAAAAGCTTCAAAACTAATCGTTAAATTTCAAAAGTGTTTAAAAAAAAGATAGATGGGGAGAAAATTGTGTTCATGGGGAGAAAATTGAAGGTTATTTTAGGAGAAGGTTTTCAAGATCAGTATAAGATCCTGAAAACATAACAATAAGTAATATCCTAGCTTAAGGTCGAACCTACTAGTAGGCTACTTACTAAGTTTTACTCACTCCAATGTTTATCATTTTTTTTCAAGTAACTAAGAGTTGGTCGTGGATGAGAGTGGACTTTGGAGTGTGGGCCTTGGACTAACCTCTCTTTTTAATCTAGTATTTTTTGTTCTTCTTTTGAGTCTACTTCTTATTTTGTGTTTGTAACGAGTATGTATATGTAACACCCCAAAAATGAAGGAAATTAGCTCCCATAAGAATAAGCCACTCATGAAAGACCGAAAGGATAAAAAGGAAAAAAATTAAAAGGATTAAGCAAGAACAAAGGACTTAGTCAAGTCACTCGTGTACCCTAACAAGTGATTTCAAGGAGTTAAAAGGCCTTTTGAAAAGGATTGGAAAGGAAAAAGTAAATCAAAAGGGCAAAAAAGTCATTTTATCAATTATAAAAAATCTTTCCGGATTTGTAATTCCTTATCTAGAAGGAATCTCAAGATTAAGAAAAAAAAAAGGGAAAAATGATAAAAAAAAAAAGCGATGAGAATTTTGTAGAAAAATTTTGGATTTTTCAAGAAAAATAATAATAAAATATTCGGAAATTGGCAAATTACCAAAATACCCCTAGAAGAATGGATAATTACAGAAATGCCACTCTAATTAGAATCAGAGCATCTACCATGACCATCTGAACAAAATCTTTCGAACTCAAATCTCAACCGTCGGATCTCCTCCAAAATTTGATATGATCTAGAACGAACACGCACGGATCATCACATCCAACGACTAGTATGCAAAGCCAAGGTCGATAAGGCCATGATCGGAGTTGATATCACCAAAATATTATCCAGAAAGATCGATCTCTAAATAACGAAGATTCTGGAGCTCTCAATGTCGGTTTAAGCTCCTCCTATAAAGTCAGAAGTAGGAGCAACAATACGGAATAAGAATCAAGAAAGGTCGATCCCCCAATTGAAGGCAATAAACGTTTAGATTGTGTTTCTCCTACTCTCAGATTTCTTCCAAATTCGAGAGAAATCCTCCACCATTTCTCTTCAAACTTCTAAATAACGAAGAATTTGGAGCTCTCAATGTCGGTTTAAGCTCCTCCTATAAAGTCTAAAGTAGGAGCAACAATATGGAATAAGAATCGAGAAAGGTCGATCCCCCAATCGAAGGCAATAAGCGTTTAAATTATGGGTCTCCTACTTTCAGATTTCTTCTAAATTCGAGAGCAATCCTCCACCATTTCTCTTCAAACTTATTCCTACTGTTTCTCAACAAGATTACCCACAAGTTCTATGAAAGAATAGAGTGCTGAAAGTGCCTAGAAACAATTCCCCCAATTCAATCCGCCATTGAAGAACTTCAAGAAAAACTTGAAAATCCAACCTGAGGATAAATGATGATTCGTCGAGCAAGAATGATTCCAATCAGTTTCTGTACCTCCAAGGAATGCTTCCATAGAAGACCACGAAGAAAAATAACCTCGAGAGCGTGCCAAATTGAAGGAAATAGGTTTCAAAATTAAATTGGGGATAAGAGTCAAAATTCCTATCTACGATCTCTTTTCCTTCAAATTAAGGATTCCTCTAGCTTCAGAGGAAAAAGTTGAGTAAACTTGATGAATGAATCCAGAGCTGAAACGTCGTAGAATAAGCTACCCACGAGATCAAAAATCTGGCGTTTCGAGTGAGTTGCATACCGAGAACAATTTCTGGAAATTAAGGCCCTACACTCAAAGACGTTCCTCCAAACCAATTACTTTAGCCTGAAGATAGGATATGGAAGAGGTTCAATGAAGAAATAGGGCCTTGACAGCCCTAGAAGTTATCAAATAAATCCCAAGCCCTTTCTTGTAACATCCATCTTTAAGTTTCACGAAGAAATCGAGGAATGAAACACTGTAAATGTGGCTGTACACGCCGAGTTTCAGATGGCGGCGATGCCAAAAATGTGCATCTTCTTCCTGTTCAGAGGAAGAAAACGATGATACGGCCAGTTCAACTGAACTGTCCAAGTCAACTCAAAAGTTGACCTTTTCTCGAGTTTTTTCAGTAGATCTTATTTTATGAAATGTTGTATGAATCCTTTTCCTGAGAAGGTTATATAAGGTAATGAAGTTTGGGAGTTATTGGAAAACTTTAGTGAGCGATCCATATGACTTCCCTAAAATAATAGATTCCCCAGATGTACCCTTGGTCTCCTTTTCCTGAGAAGGTTATATAAGGTAATGAAGTTTGGGAGTTATTGGAAAACTTTAGTGAGCGAGAAGGTTATATAAGGTAATGAAGTTTGGGAGTTATTGGAAAACTTTGGTGAGCGATCCATATGACTTCCCTAAAATAATAGATTCTCCAGATGTACCCTTGGTCTCTAATAGATACTACGTGTTGGGCTAAGGTAATGAAGTTTGGGAGTTATTGGAAAACTTTAGTGAGCGAGAAGGTTATATAAGGTAATGAAGTTTGGGAGTTATTGGAAAACTTTAGTGAGCGATCCATATGACTTCCCTAAAATAATAGATTCTCCAGATGTACCCTTGGTCTCTAATAGATACTACGTGACGTTATGCATAGAGGGTATATGTACCAATGAGCTGCACTACGATTATGACAACGCCACCTATGCACTCATGGGAAGTGGTAACAACGTTTTGTTTTAAAATGGGAAGTGGTAACAACGTTTTGTTTTAAAATGGGAAGTGGTAACAACGTTTTGTTTTAAAATGGGAAGTGGTAACAACGTTTTGTTTTAAAATGTCTTGTGTTGTCGTTCCTTATTCTGTGTTTTCACATCAAGGTCATTTCATAAAGGTCCTACCGGGAGTTGAACCCAGGTCGTTGGATTCAAAGTCCAAAGTGCTAACCACTACACCATAGAACCCCTTGTAAAAATTTATTTTGGAATGGTTTTCCTTTTTTATGCCGATTCCACAAGAAGGGAGATCCTATCATGAGTCAAACTCAAGTTATTGGATTCAAAGTTCTAGAGCTGTTTTATCTAACTCGTTGTGATCTTGAGCACCTTTAGAGTGGTTCCAGAAGTAACCCTCCGGTGCTGATTGAAGCTCTTGGAGAACATGTAATTTTATATATTTCTTATTGTTGTATATTACAAACAAATTGAAATAATACTTTACATCCCCGTCTTTCTTTCTTCCGTTCAAAACTTTACATGAAAACTATATTATTTCAATATTCACTCGAGAAACAAGGGGTAAAAACTATATTATTTCAAACCCTCCATTATTGCTTCTACTTTGTGTGAAAATGCTTCCACTAAATCATGTTACTAACTAGTTGGTTTGGTTTGGTTCAATTCTTGAGTCCACTAGATTGAATTGACGTAGCTCAATTAAACTCTTGATAATATAAAAATCATAAGTTTCTTAAATTAAGTTAACTTAAAAGTTTAACCCCTAATCTTTTTTAGAATGTTTAGCTTTGTGTCTAGTTGATCTCTAAATGCTTAGAAGTATCTAATAAGACTTCTATTTAAGGAACTTTTCACTATAAAAGATGTAAGACTTCATGTTTATTATTAAGGAATTTCAAATGAGTGATTTGATATATCACAGAGGATAAAGTATTTATTTGTTTCAAATATCTTACGTTGACCATTCTTTTTTGTCAAGTATTTTGAATATTATCATTGTGAATTACTAATGGTAAGGTAAAGATGACATCAAAATTAATACTTTAATTTCATCTTCAAAATTTATTTCCACTTAACTCAGTTGACTAATAATCATAATAGTCGCACAAATATTTACAACCTTAAAAGGTAAAATTATAAGGAGTACAAGAAAAAAGTGTTTAAAATAGCTTCAAAATATAGAAAAAAAATAGTAGGAATTGGTCAAAGTCAACATCCATTGATCACTTATGGCACAGCACAACAGAGATGAGGGTAACATTTTTTTATTTCTCTACTATATTAGGCCCTTTGGTTTATTGGCTTTACAAGATGGAGACCTGAAGTTTTCTATGTTCGAAATAAATTTGGTTGATTGTTTTCAGGTTAGCATTGGTACCATCAAAACTTATTTATTTCTTTGAAATGTTTGAGTTTACAATTTACATGCTTTCATTTTTTCTACTTTGTCTGCTTGCATTTAGAAATGAAGCAAAATTAGTCTGAGGGTTTTAGGCAGATTGTTATAATTCTAATTTTTAACTAAAAAAAAAAATAGTCTCGTTGTCACGCTTAAAACTACTCTATAGGTATAATCGACCTATTATCCTTCCACCAATAAGAGCAAAAGGCAACGTTACTATGTGAAACTAGTTTCATGTCATTTATTCAACACTAAGGGTGTTAGCATGCATTTGGAAATGAACCCATATTTAAAAAATTTATATAAAATAGAAAAGAATTGTTATCTCAAAGAATGAGAAAACCAGTTGGTTCCTTCACCCAAGACCCATGGCCCGACTCCCAACATGGAAGGGATAATCTAGAGAATCATTCCAAGAACCCTAACGGATGACAAGTTAAAAGAGGTTGAAAACAAAGTAAAATGAAAGGGCCCAACCAAATTCGAACAGGTAACCTCTTGATCTGCAGTCAAATGCTTTACCACTGAGCTATGCACCCATTTTGCATGATTTCAACCTGAGTGACCCCTTCTACAGAGTGTCAGTCTAAAAGTGTAAAAAGTGTCTCTCCAAAATGAAAGGGCCCAACCAAGTTCAAACGGGTGACCTCTTGATCTGCAGTCAAATGCTTTACCACTGAGCTATGGACCCATTTTGCATGATTTCAACCTGAGTGACCCTTTCTACAGAGTGTCAGTCTAAAAGTGTAAAAAGTGTCTCTCCAAAATAAAAGGGCCCAACCAAGTTAAACGGGTGACCGGTCAAATTCTCTACCACTGAGCCATGGATCCATTTTGTAGGATTTTAACTTTAGTGACCCCTTAGACATAGTGTCGGTCCAAAAAGTGTAACAAATTTCTATCCAAGATAGAAGGGCCTGTTAGGATCGCACAACAACGCACACGCTCGATCTAGATGAACACAAAGAACAGGATAGAGAAAAGTGCAAGGAGAACTCTGGCTAAAAGGATTTTTCTATTGATGACTTCACGTATGTACAGTAAGAGAGAATTACATAGAATAGAAAGTACTCTTCAAAGCTCTAGCGGACGGGATATATATATATAGTTCAGTTTACTATATATAGGTTTACCAGATATAACCATCTACTATATATAGCCATTTACTATATATAGCTTTACCTGATTTAACCATCTACTATATATAGCTATTTACCATATATAGGTTTACCGGATATAGTTTTACCAAATATATAGCTGTACCAGATATAGCTTTACCAAATATAGCTTTACCGGATATAACCGTTGACCAAGCTATAAATAAGTCGCAGGCTCCATAACTTAACAATTCTCCCAGTTGTAGACTGATCTAGTCAACCAAGAATTTCATTCTCAAACGACCATGGGCATCTTCATGGTCTTCATGGCGCCATATCAATTGAGGCTTTGCACAATCTCAATATTCCAACATCAACACATTTTGTCAACATGTTTGCTGGATTCTTTGCACCCTCTATCTTCTCCAAACACATCACCATCTTTCACTAACCTGCAAGTGAAATAGTATCGTCTTATGTGTTTTCTCTTTAAATGATAGACCGGGTTCCTTCGCCAACTGTATGACACTCTAACTATTTCTGTTAAGAATCTTCGTGCTGCTTCTTGCCCATTCTTCCAGATAGTCAGTCATCCATATCGTCTTCTTTCCAGCTTCAACTATTGCCACGTACTCAATCTCAGTACAACGCATTTTTGAAGCCTAGACGTCCCATCATCCATGGCTTGCTTCTACTTGGTTGTATCCTCCAACTGTAGGGTCTCATCAAAGGGTTGTGGTTCCCTTTCATCAGCAACAGATAGTGTAATGAAGGTACATACATATCTGGTACTCTGATAGTACAGGATGATATTCTCAACACTAGTTCAGGTGTCAGTTGCTCCACTGCTGATTCCTCTGCAACAACCTCAGGAGTTTGTTGAGTATCTGCTACAAGATCACTTGGTGATTTTCTCCGCAACTCAACCTCAACTCCCACTTGCTTTGTTGTCTTGGAACCTTGCTCCACATCTGATTCCTCAGCAGTAGTCTCAGGAGTTTCTTGAGTATCTGCTACAACATCACTAGGTGAGTTTCCCTGCAACTCAAGCTCAACTCTCACTTGCTTCGTGGTCTTGGAACCTTGCTCCACATCTGGTTCCATTTCCAATCGCACTTTCTTCAATTCTCTGGCGGTCCTTGTAAAGCTAACTCGTTTCTGCTTGCTCATAACGTAGTTCTCACAACGACCCACATCAACAGATTTCAGACCTTCTAAAACTTCTTTCGCAGCCAGCCTCTTCATTCCTTTCGCGCTCATAGGTTCAAGTCTATTATGCTGTAGACTTGAATTTGAAGCACTCTCAGCAACAGCAGCTGTGTTCATACACCCTACAGTGGTGTATAAGGTTCTAGATTATGAGCCACGTGCTACCACTGTAGCACCCTTCATAATCTTCCACGAACTCTTCCCTAACTTTATTGCATAACCTGTGCTGTCCAACTGACCAATAGAGATCATGTTCCTTAGAGACCAGGAATATATTTGACATCCTTTAATGTCCACTCATTTCCTGCCGGAGTTTTTAAGTCGAAAGTGCTAACCACTACACCATAGTACTACTTGTTAAACTTTATTTTGGCAGCGATTTTGATAAGCGCCAACAACGCTGGATTTTGCAAAGCCAGAGGTCGTAGTATCCTTAGATACTTTCACAAGGTGTTTTCAACTTCTTTTATAGGTAATTGAACTTTTGAGTCCATGTAAATGATTGGTAGGATTAGTATCCGTTTAAGAAGACAGAGGAGAGAAGAGAGACTTTGTTAGAAATTCTCCCATAGGTAATCCCCCAGGTGTTTTCAACTTCTTTTATAGGTAGAATTTTAAAATCAAACCACAACAAAATTTACTTCTATCTAGCAAAATTATTTTTTTGTTTGAAACAAGATTATTCCCTTCTTTTTCTAAAACTAAATTTGAATCTCGAGTAGATTTTAATACTTTTGTTAATTAAATTTTCTTTAAAATTTTTGTACACGGAGTACAATGGAAATAATACTTTTTATTATTATTATTATTATTTTTACTATTTTGTAATTTGTATGGTATTATTGGAGGCTTTTGAATGAAATATGATAATTGATTCTCTGTCCTCTTTGACAATTATAGATACCTCCATATCCGATATTTGATGCGTCACGTTTCATTATGAGATCTGCTCTTGGGTCAATAAGACTCAAGCAGAGAGTTTATTTGACTAATGAATTGATTTTTTTGGGTTGTAGAGATATCCCTTACAAATCAAGACTTTGTATTATTTTGAAGATACTCATCAAGACATTTGTAAATGTGCCTGATATCTTGAAGGATATAAGACACGTAATTGAGAGAACCTAAAATTTTTTTGAAGTTTGCTTTTCTAGGATACGTCATCACCAAAATTTTTTTTTAAAATCCAAGAAAACGTATCTGAGTTTGATATTATTTGATTTTGGGTATGGACACAACTAGCTGATTTCTTTTGATTACATTAATGAATGTATGTAGATGTTTAAAGTGTTGATCTTAATGGTTTTAGAAAATATCAACACATCATCGATATAAACTATCGATATTTTTTGAAAGGAGTGAAAATATCATTCATAATCTTCTGAAATTCGGATGGAGCATTATTTAGCTTAAATGGCATGACGTTCCTCTCATATTTTCTAAATTGGACATTAAATACTATTTTATATTTGTCCTCTTAGGAAACTAGAATTTTCCAAAATCCCAATTTCATGTCCAATTTTATAAAAACATTTGACTCTAAATTCTTTTTATCAAATCATTTTTGTTTTGGATGGGATATCTTACTTATTCTAAAACCTTATTCAAAGGTTTGTAATTAATTACCAGTATCAGAATTCTAGTTTCTTTTCACCATGTTGTTAACCTAAAATGCCAGACATGACCACATGCTCTTTGAAGACCTTATCAGCTTCCTCTGCAAAATATCACCTAAAATGTCACAATATTTAGTGTTCGATGCTTTTTGACTTAACCCTAGGGTTCTATTTAAAGTGAACTTGTGATAATTTTTTGTCAAATTATATATTTGAATACCTAATACATTAAGATATAATATCTTATTTCAATAATATTAAAATGTCGTAGAATATCATAATATATGTTTAATTAATATGAATCTCATTCAAATTTCAAATATATATTCTTATTTAATGTTTATGATACACATCAATTATTTTAATATTTAACATATCAAATACGTTAATATGTTTTGATATTATACTTCAAGACTATAGGAACTTGCTCAGAGGACCTGAGAGTTACATTGGCCTACAATGCATCTCATGGACGATGTAAAATTATGGTGGCGCTTGAAGGTGAATTGTATAAAAAATGGAATTGAAGCAATCGACGCTCCCCTGTATGGGTTTCCAATAAAAAACCTAATGTTTGATGTTGACTCTTTTGAACAAAGAGCCACATGATCAAACAACAAGAAACGTGACGGTATCTCTGAGAACTCTATCACACACATAAAAAAAAACGTGTTGAAGAGTTAGACATTACACAAAAGATCTGGCTTTCATCGAGGAGACCCGAGTTCGATTCTTGAAAATGAAATTTTATTTTTTTATTTCGTTTATTTTATAGTTTCATCTTTTGTCACCAATTATATTTAAACTTTACCTAGGTTTGAGAAGCACTATAATGGATGAGTTCAATAGTATCTTAAATTCAAAAGACTTTTATGCACTTGGTTATAGTCAAGTTCAATAGTATCTTAGATTAAAAAGACTTTTATGAACTTTGAACCTTTAATAGTGTTATGTCATAGATATTTGGTTCAATTTCAACAAGTGAGGTTGAGGTTATTCAAATGGTTAATGTGATAATCCGGTCATTTTCAAGGTCTCTTTTGTTGAACACCATCATGGCTGAGATGACTGAGATGAGCACTAGGGTGAGTTTGACAAGGAGGGTCGTAGAGAACCACACCCCAAGCCAAGCTCATGTTGTGCTTAACAAACTGAAAATCCAAAAACACAAACCCTTAAATGGGAACAAGGATGCTAAGTTATTAAAAAGCTTTATTTTTGACGTAGAACAATACTTGAAGGTTACAGGAACTTGCTCATAGAACCTAAGAGTTACGTTGGCCACAATGCATCTCATGGACGGTGGCGCTCGAAGGTGGATGATATAAAAAATGGGTCATGCACCATAAACTCATGGGAAGACCATTGATGGAATCGATGCAATCGACGCTCCCCTTGATGGGTTGCCAATTAAAGACTTGACGTTTGATGTTGACTCTTTTGAAGAAAAAGCCACACGATCGAACACCTCGAAATGTCGCGGTAGCTCTAAGAACTCTATCATACGACCTGAGAGTTGAGGGCTACAGGAACTTTCTCATACGACCTGAGAGTTACGTTAGCCGCAATGCATCTCATGGACGATGCAAAACTATGGTAGTTCTCGAAGGTGAATGGTATAAAAAATGGGTCATGAACCATAAACTCATGGGAAGATCGTTGATGGAATCGATGCAATCGACACTCCCCTGGATGTGTTGCCAATCAAAGACCTAACATTTTTTTATTGACTCTTTTGAAGAAAGAGCCACACAATCGAACAGCTTGAAACGTCGCGGTAGCCCTGAGAACTCTAACACACACAGGGAAAGACGTGTCGAAGAGTTAGACATTAAGCAAAAGATCATGCTAAAACTCTTCAGCGATCTGACAAAAGACTTCAGGACATCTACACTAAAAATCCATTGTTGTCTAGCGGTAAGGATATTTGGCTTTCACCCAGGAGACTCGGGTTCAATTCTTGACAATGGAATATTATTTTCTTATTTCATTTTATTTTACAGTTTCTATCTTAGACTAAAAAGACTTTTATGAACTTCGTACCTTTGTTAGAGTTATGTTATACATATTTTGTTCAATTTCAAATGGTTAATGCGATAATCCAGTCATTTTCGAGGTCTCTCTTGTTTTGAACGACATCATGGTTGAGATGAGTAGGTAATTCAAATGGTTAATGCGATAATCCAGTCATTTTCGAGGTCTCTCTTGTTGAACGACGTCATGGTTGAGATGAGCAGGTGATTCAAATGGTTAATGCGATAATCCAGTCGTTTTCGAGGTCTCTCTTGTTGAACGACATCATGGTTGATGAGCACCCGAGTGAGTTTGACAAGTTGGGCTGTAGAGAACCACACCTCAAGCCAAGTTCATGTGGGCTTAACAAACTTAAAATCCAAGAACACAACCCCTTAAATGAAAACCGGGATGCTAAGGAATTATAAATGAAAACCGGGATGCTAAGGAATTAAAAAGCTTTATTTTTGACGTAGAACAATACTTGAAGGTTACTTGAAATTGCTCATAGGACCTAAGAGTTATGTTGGTCGCAATGCATCTCATGGACGATGCAAAACTATGGTGGCGCTCGAAGGTGAATGGTATAAAAAATGGGTCATGCACCATAAACTCATGGGAAGACTGTTGATGGAATCGATGCAATCGACGCTCGTTCTTATACAAAATTTGGATCAACCAAGAGATAAAGCTAGAATTAGATTATGGAACCTTTTTCTAAATTGAGTCATTCCACAATCGAACTTGATCAAGGCTTGATTGAATGACTCAGATTCAATGTACCACAAGAATTGCATAAAACTTAGAAATGACAAAGATATGCTCGAATTTCTACACGGGGGATCATCTCAACTTAAGAGATCAATTTCATTGATCACAAATATGCTTTTACATAATAATGTGTGGTTATTTATAGTCTCCCCACAAAAGAAGTTAGTGGCCGTGATTTAATCTCGATCCCTTTAGATCTCCACAGAAGACGAAGTCAATTTGAGCATTACAAACTTTATGAAATTAAAATAAGAAATAAAGTTTTCTAACCACTCATGAAATGATGCTTGCAACTTCATCCGCTACTTCAACCATGCAAATATTTACTTTTGAATCTCCAAATGGTCTTGACTCAAACGACTCAGCTTGTCACACATGAAATGATGGTTGAACCTAGCCTATCCAATTTTGTAGATGAAGTATGAATGCTTGTTGAATCTTCTTGGCCTTGGGTTGTGTAATAGGTCCAGTTGGAACACCGTGATTCTTATCATCATCCCCCTCTTCAAAAGGATTCGTCCTCAAATCACAAAAATCATCACCTACATCAAAAGGACTCAACTCAGCAACATTGAAAGTAGAATGTACACTATGATTCTTATCATCATCCCCCTCTCTAGGATTGGTCCTCAAATAAGAAAAATCATCAACTACATCAGAAGGACTCAACTGAGCAACATTGAAAGTAGAATGTATTGACAATTCCAAGGGAAGATCAATTTTATTGTTCCATGCAATAAAATGAGCCATTTTACTAAATGTCTCATAGAGAATTTATAGTCAAATAAAGAATTAGGAATCCACGCTATCTACAAACGCACTCCCAATTGAGCTATCCACGCTAACTTTAAAATGAAAATTCATCAGTAAAATTATTTACGCTAACTCATTGAAATTTTAAAAAGAAATCATCTCTAAATTTAGATAAGATAGTAAGTTATATTACTTGAATCAGGTGTGGTGAAGGTCGAACAACACGTGACCTTCAAATCTTCAATATTAAGCTCTCCCAACTAAGCTATCCCCTATAACATTGAAAATGAAAATTCTGAAATTTTAAAAAGAAATAATCACTAAATTTAGATTAAATAGTCAAGTAATTTTAAAAAGAAATAATCACTAATTTTAGATTGAATATTTAGGTTATGCAAGTTAGTCAACTTGAATTAGGTGCGGTGAACGTGGATCAAACATGTGACTTTCAGATCTTCAGTGATGCTCTAACGTGACTTTCAGATCTTCAGTGACGCTCTCCAAACTGAGCTATCCCCGCTAACATTAAAAATAAAAATTCATCGGTTAAGATATTTTCACTACTTCATTGAGATTTTAAAAAGAAATAATCACTAATTTTAGATTGAATAGCCAAGTTATGCAACTTAGTCAACTTGAACGCTCTCCAAACGAGCTATCCCCGCTAACATTAAAAATAAAAATTCATCCGTTAATAAGATATTTTCACTACTTCATTGAGATTTTAAAAAGAAATAATCACTAATTTTAGATTGAATAGCGAGGTTATGCAACTTAGTCAACTTGAATCAGGTGCAGTGAACGTGGATCAAACACGTGACCTAATCACTAATTTTAGATTGAATAGCGAGGTTATGCAACTTAGTCAACTTGAATCAGGTGCTGTGAACGTGGATCAAACACGTGACCTAATCACTAATTTTAGATTGAATATTTAGGTTATGCAAGTTAGTCAACTTGAATTAGGTGCGGTGAACGTGGATCAAACACGTGACTTTCAGATCTTTAGTGATGCTCTCACGTGACTTTCAGATCTTCAGTGACGCTCTCCAAACTGAGCTATCCCCGCTAACATTAAAAATAAAAATTCATCGGTTAAGATGTTTTCACTACTTCATTGAGATTTTAAAAAAAAATAATCACTAATTTTAGATTGAATAGCGAGGTTATGCAACTTAGTCAACTTGAACCCTCTCCAAACTGAGCTATGCCTGCTAACATTAAAAATAAAAATTCATCGGTTAATAAGATATTTTCACTACTTCATTGAGATTTTAAAAAGAAATAATCACTAATTTTAGATTGAATAGCGAGGTTATACAACTTAGTCAACTTGAATCTGGTGTATTGAACGTGGATCAAACACGTGACCTAATCACTAATTTTAGATTGAATATTTAGGTTATGCAAGTTAGTCAACTTGAATTAGGTGTAGTGAACGTGGATCAACCACGTGACTTTCAGATCTTTAGTGATGCTCACACGTGACTTTCAGATCTTCAGTGATGCTCTCCAAACTGAGCTATCCCCGCTAACATTAAAAATAAAAATTCATCGGTTAAGATATTTTCACTACTTCATTGAGATTTTAAAAAGAAATAATTACTAATTTTAGATTTTATAGCCAGGTTATGCAACTTCGTCAACTTGAACGCTCTCCAAAATGAGCTATCCCCGCTAACCTTAAAAATAAAAATTCATCGGTTAATAAGATATTTTCACTACTTCATTGAGATTTTAAAAAGAAATAATCACTAATTTTAGATTGAATAGCCAGGTTATGCAACTTAGTCAACTTGAATCAGGTGCGGTGAACGTGGATCAAACACGTGACCTTGAGATCTTTAACTGAGCTATCCCCGCTAACCTTAAAAATAAAAATTCATCGGTTAATAAGATATTTTCACTACTTCATTGAGATTTTAAAAAGAAATAATCACTAATTTTAGATTGAATAGCCAGGTTATGCAACTTAGTCAACTTGAATCAGGTGCGGTGAACGTGGATCAAACACATGACCTTGAGATCTTTAGTGACGCTCTCCCAATGAAGCTATCCCGGCTAACATTAAAAATGAAAACTCATTAGTAAAGTATTTAGCTAATTCACTGATATTTTAAAAGGAAATAATCACTAATTTTAAATTGAATAGTCACAAGTGAAGTTATGTGACTTGACTCAGGTGCGGTGAGCGTGGATCGAACACGTGACCTTCACATTTTTAGTCTGACGCTCTCAAAACTAAGTTATCTTCGCTAATATTTGAAAAAAAAATCATAAGTAAAGGTATTTCCGCAAATTCATTATATTTTAAAAAGAAATAATCACTAATTTTAGATTGAATAAAGTTATGCAACGTAAACAAACTGCGGTGAATGTGGATTAAACATGTAACCTTCAGATATTAAGTCCGAACTAAGCTATCCCCGCTAACACTAAAAATCAAAATTCATGTGTAAAGGTATTTCTGCTAATTCATTATTCGTAGAAATTTTAAAAATAAATAATAACTAGTTTATTTTTTATGCAACGTAAACAAAGTGCGGTGAACGTGGATTAAACATGTAACCTTCAGATATTCAGTCCGAACTAAGCTATCCCCGCTAACATGTAACCTTCAGATATTCAGTCCGAACTAAGCTATCCCCGCTAACATTAAAAATCAAAATTCATGTGTAAAGGTATTTCCGCTAATTCATTATTCATTGAAATTTTAAAAATAAATAATAACTAGTTTATTTTTTATGCAATGTAAACCAAGTGCGGTGAACGTAGATTAAACATGTAACCTTCAGATATTTAGTCCGAACTAAGCTATCCCCGCTAACATTAAAAATCAAAATTCATGTGTAAAGATATTTCCCCTAATTCATTATTCATTGAAATTTTAAAAATAAATAATAACTAGTTTATTTTTTATGCAACGTAAACCAAGTGCGGTGAACGTGGATTACACATGTAACCTTCAGATATTAAGTTCGAACTAAGCTATCCCCGCTAACATTAAAAATTTAAATTCATGTGTAAAGGTATTTCCGCTGATTCATTGAGATTTTAAAAAGAAATAATGACTATTTTTTTATTGGATAGTCAGGTTATGCAAAAAGAAACAGGTGCGGTGAACGTGGAGATCGAACACGTGACCTTCAAACTGAGCTATCTCCGCTAACATTAAAAATGAAAGTTTTTAAGTTTTAAGTAAAGGTATTTCCACTAATTAATTGAAATGTTAGAAAGAAATAACGAAGAATCTGGAGCTCTCAATGTCGGTTTAAGCTCCTCCTATAAAGTCTGAAGTATGAGCAACAATACGGAATAAGAATCAAGAAAGGTCGATCCCCCAATCGAGGGCAATAAGCATTTAGATTATGGGTCTCCTACTCTCAAATTTCTTCCAAATTTGAGAGCAATCCTCCACCATTTCTCTTCAAACTTATTCCTACCGTTTCTCAACAAGATTACCCACAAGTTCTATGAAGGAATATAGTGCTGAAAGAGCCTAGAAACCATTCCCCCAATTTAATCAACCATTGAAGAACTTCAAGAAAAACTTGAAAATCCAATCCGAGGATACATGATGATTCGTCGAGCAAGAATGATTCCAATCAGTTTCTACACCTCCAAGGATTGCTTCCATAGAAGACCACAAAGAAAAGTAACCTCGAGAGCGTGTCGAATTGAAAGAAATAGGTTTCAAAATTAAATTGGGGATAAGAATCGAATTCCTATCTACGATCTCTTTTCCTTCAAATTAAGGATCCTCTAGCTTCAGAGGAAGAAGTTGAGTAAACTTGATGAAGGAATCGAGAGAGGAAATATCGTAAAACAAGCTACCCAAGAGATCGAAAATTCTGGCGTTTCGAGTGAGTTGCATACCGAGAACGATTTTTGAAAATTAAGGTCTTACATTCAAAGACGTTCCTCCAAACCAATTCCTTCAGCCTGAAGAAAGGATATGGAAGAGGTTCGATGAAGAAATAGGGCCTTGAAACCCCTAGAATCGGCTACCCAATAAGAAATCCTTTGTTTTATCTCCAGCGATAAATCAGATTTTGGATGAACTTTGGAAGCGAATATCTTAGGCTACGATCCACGAGAAGGTATCAAATCAATCCCTAGCCCTTCCTTGTAATACCCATCTTTAAGTTTCAGATGGCGGCAACACGAAAAATGCGCATCTTCTTCCTGTTCAGAGGAAGAAAACGATTATATGGCCAGTTCAACTGAACTGTCCAAGTCAACTCAAAATTTGACCTTTTCTCGGGTTTTCTCAATTTTAACCCCATTCCAGACCGATTCTAATAGAAAATCTTATGGTTTCAGAAACTAGACACAATAAGGAGTACGTGGAAGGAAATTTTGAAGTAATTTAGATATTGGAAGCTCAAGAATGGACATCCCAAACGTCGATGACGAGGCAAGTAGCCACCTTGGACTTTTTGTTAAGAAACACTTGTAGAAATCGCTTTGATTTTCATATGAACCCTAAACCAAGTATGAATTAAGGATATATGAAAGAAAAACCCAAAGAACCGTGAGTTAAGACCCTGAACCGATCAAATAGCTCGAGATTTAAGTAATGTTAAAATAACCCACTATATGAGCTCCGCTACCTATCAAATTTTAATACTAAGCATATTATAGTATGTTGAGGTCAGAAGTGAAATTTGGTGGTCATTGGATAAGGATAAGTAAGTAAACGAAGAAACGGTGTAAAATGACCATAGTGCCCCTAAGGTAATTTACCTTCGGTTCATGACCTAGATGACCTTCAAATGCTATGAAATTCATCGGTAGATCTTATTTTATGAAATGTTATATGAATCCTTATTCCAAGAGGTTATATAACGTAATGAAGTTTGGGAGTTATTGGAAAACTTTAGTTAGCGAAACCAAGATATGGGATAAAATGCTCATCACGATCCATATGACCTTTGCCATGAAGCACGATGTTTATAAGTTTTATAGTCAATGATGCCAATGTTTGCTGCACACAAAAAAAGATAGGGATGTTAAATTTTTAAGTCACTTTTGGAATATTAAGTCATAAATTGGGTAACAAAATATTAGGAGCATTGGTTAGGGCTATTATTTATAAGAATATTAAGTCATAAATTGGGTAACAAATTATTGTTTTCAACTACATGTCATCTTCAGATTAACGAGCAAACTAAGGTGGTTAATAGAACGTTAGGAGCATTGCTTAGGGCTATTAACAACAACTCTTTAATAAACTAAAATCATACCGTCAACATACTTAAACTATATAAAACTCTCTCGCCTCACCTATTAAGTTTAGCTCTCCATACAAACTGAATTAAACAGAGGAATCCGCATCTTCATCGTGTAAGATTGATGGAATAAGGAAAGAGAATAAGGAAATAGAGAGTTATCTCGGTTTGTTGCCGTTCGTCAATGGAAGTTCCCTTCTCTTGAGCTCTCACGTCCACCTCTTTGCCCTAATCAATTCTTGTTGGTCTCCTTTTCTTTCTGCTGTCAACAGCTGCTGGATTAGTGTTTTCTTCTTCTTCTCTGGTTTCACAGCAGAGGCTGCTGTTGGGTAATTCGATTTTCTCCCCAAAATGTGGCTCCTCTCCTCTTGGTCTTCTTTTTCCTTTTATATTGAGCATGGGTTCCCCTTGAGGGCTGAAAAGGAATAAGTAGTCCACATAGGATGTTCCTCATTGGGTAGTCAATGACCACTTGGACGGATGATGTGGATTTAAAATTTTCATGCCATCTCCCATTTGTTTCCAAATTTGCTACTCCCACATGGTTTAGCATAAATGTCTGAAATTTTACCATATAACTCAACTAAATATACAATTAAGATCGATTTATGCCAAATCAATTTTTTTTTTCATGTTAGACCGCAATAAACGATTTCATGCTCACTAAGTAGAATAAATGGGTAATAAATGAGAAAATTGTGAATAAGGGTGCAATATTAACTATAAAAAGACTTGATATAACTCTACTTTTAGAGAGTTATCAATATTATAATGGCTACTACCTAAATTATAACCTAAAGTTGATAATTGATGTCCAATTAGCTAACCCTAAATTTGTAATCATTGTGTAGTGATTGAAATTACAATGGAAGTTGATAAGATAAGGAATCACTACAAGGAGAGTAAGATTCGGATTACCTTGTCGATCGAATATCTCAAGGCAAGAACACTTGATTGAGATTCGAATCACTCCACAAGCAAGATCGATCATGTCTAGCTTGAATGACTCTTGTTGATCAAATATCTCAAACACTTGTTTGAGATTCGAATCACTCCACAAGCAAGATTGATCATGTCGAGCTTGAATGATTCTATATGCAATCTAAACTACGTAGAATTGCAAAGAAACTTAGCCATTGGCTAAAGAAAAGCACAAATGCTTCTTTCTATATTTTCCAAGTATTCTTACAAATACAACATACATGGCTTTATATAGCCTCAAAATGAAACTACTAAAGGCATTCGAAGAGTTGTAACATTTATACTTAATGGCCATAATGAGCCATTATGTAAATGTAACCTAAAAATACAATAACTCTAAATTACTCTAAATTATAACCCACCCAAAATTTACAACAATCAAACTTCATTCTTCTTCAATGTAGCATGAGTTGAAACATCTTTTGATAATTTTGACAACTTTTTCTTCACATCTTCATTGAAGTATATTGTATGATTGATGTCTCTTGGTTCATATCAGAAGTAGTTTAAACTCCTAGTACCTTAAATGAAGTTGGTCTCTTCTAATAAAACACGAATTTCTCTTTAATATCATTAATACAATTATGCTTCATCTTGAACCTAGTAAACATGAAACTAAAACTACGTTCAATTTAACTCAATTTTATTGTCATCTTGAATGACTTGTAGGATATATTCTTGATTTACCTTGATATTTCATATTAGTTAAGCTTTTTGCAAAATCACAATTAGACAACAACAAAGATGAACTTGGGTCTATTTATTATTTTAAAGAAAATTTCTTTCTCCATCTTATTCCTAAAATCTTTGCAACTAAATTCATATTATGCGAAGAAACAAATTTTTACTCGCAAGAAGTAAAATATGCAACTTTAACTAAAATTTCATCTAAACAAATTTTATTGCCATACAACATAGATGACACTTATAGCCTTCAAACAAAAACTACAATAGTTGTGGTGAACGAGATAGAAACTCTAGTGTTCATCCATAATATACAACCACTACCTAAATTATGACCTAAAAATTTGAAAACATAAGTTGTAGTTGAAAATTACATAAAACAATTCCCTAAATCCAAGAACCCTGTCCAATTAGTAAATCCTAAAGATAGTAGCTAACATAGAGTAATTGAAGCTCCACATGAAGTAATTTAAAGTTCTAGTTACTTAACTAAAGTTTATCTCGTCTTTAATGAAGCATGAGTTGCACTTAAGTTCATGAAATGTTTATAGACTCCAACTCTCAGTACTATTAATGCAATTATATTTCATATGAATTTGTCATAAATCAAACTATGGTACATTCAATACAACTTCATACGAAGCAAAATAGAAGAATTAAATCAAACAAACTGATGAACTGAGCCGAATAAATCCAACCCAACCCAAACTGATTAGTTTGATTCATTTGTTGGGTTGTAGTTTATTTGATAACACTTGCATATTAGAACAATTCAATATTACAAGCCTTACTTACAAGTAAAATACTAGACCATCAACTTTTTGTTTTATAGTCCAACAACCGCTCCAGAAAATAGATTTCAAACTTGAGAGAAAAAAATATATTGAGTAGGAGTTAAAAATGTTGGATTTTTTTTTAGAAAGGGCATTTGGTCTAGTTGTATGATTCTCGCTTAGGGTGCGAGAGGTCTCGAGTTCAATTCTTGGAATGCCACTCGTGGATTTCATTAACAAAGAAAATAAATAAATGAAATAATGATGATACATTCCATAAACAACTTAATATAGTTGTTAATAAGGGCATTTGGTCTAGTGGTATGATTCTTGCTTTGGGTGCAAGAGGTCTCGAGTTTGATTCTTGGAATGCCCCTCCAAAAGAATAAAAAACAAAAAAAAATAAAATAGTTATCACAATGGGGCCTAACCCAAAGGAATGCGGTGGAAATGCACCTTCAACTTATATAAATTTTTCATATATTGAGGCACGGAAAATATATAGACTAGCAACTAAGAATTATAAATCTACAACAAAGACATTTGGTCTAAGTGTTAGGATTATCCCTTTCGGTGTGAGAGGTCTTAAGTTCGATTCTCAAAATGTCCCCAACAATATAATATGATTTAAAATGTGGATTTTTTAAACATTGAACCAAGAAGATGAGAATAGAGAATGAAACATATTCTTGGAAGGGCGACTTCAAAAAGACCAATTGTCACAATCCTTTTTAGAAATCTTCAAAAAGACCAATTGTCACAATCCTTTTTAGAAATCTTCAAAAAGACCAATTGTCACAATCCTTTTAAGAAATATGCACCCAATGAAGAAAGTTTGAGCCATAGGTTCGAATAGATCATCAATATGCACCCAATGAAGAAAGTTTGAGCCATAGGTTCGAATAGATCATCTGTTGCGAATAGATCATCTGTTGTCACAGAGCCATAGGTTCGAATAGATCATCATTGTCACAATCCTTTTAAGGAAGATGCACCCAAATAACCGATGAAGAAGTTTCAGAGAGTCATAGGTTCGAATAGATCATCTGTTGTCACAATCCTTTTAAGGAAGATGCGCCCAAATAACCGATGAAGAAGTTTCAGAGAGACATAGGTTCGAATAGATCATCTGTTGTCACAATCCTTTTAAGGAAGATGCGCCCAAATAACCGATGAAGAAATTTCAGAGATTCGAATAGATCATCTGTTGTCACAATCCTTTTAAGGAAGATGCGCCCAAATAACCGATGAAGAAATTTCAGAGAGCCATAGGTTTGAATCCTGTCACCTTGATGTGGTATTCTCAGGGGCCGAAGTGCAAAGCCCCATAGTCTATCCGTGGTCAGGAAGGCAGGCATGTTGTCCGCTGTTGTCACATAGGTCATCTGTCGTCACAATCTATTTAAGAAAGATGCGCCCAAATAACCAATGAAGAAGTTTCAGAGAGCCATAGGTTCGAATCCTGTCACCTTGATGTGGTATTCTAAGGGGCCGAAGTGCAAATCCTCAAAGCCTATCCGAGGTCAGGAAGGCAGGCGAACCACGCACACTAAAAAAAAAATATATCTCCTTTTCTATCACACGTAGAAATGTCATTCTTTTGTCTTTTGAAACCCCTTACCTTATAAGTCATCAGGCAGGTTTTTGGTATCATATATCGAGATAATTATTATGAAAAATCTATTCCACTTGTGTGACTTATATACCCTTTCTTTGTGGTATCAGCCATGCTATTTGAATAGCCTGAAGTCATTCATAGCCTCTCCACCGTTTCGAAGACTCCTTCGGCATCAATGTGCTCCAATGAAGGAGATGAGACCCTTTCCTGAACCAAAACCGGGCATAAAACGCCGAGGAGAAAGTCGAAAGCGAGCTCTTTTCGCGTATATGCAATCTCGAAACCCAATTAGCTCACGGACTGTCTCCTCAACCCTGACGAGTATGAGTGCTTGGTAAGAGAGAATGTCGAATGAGAAAGACATTCGATTACGACAACATTCGCAACTACCAAAGTGCACTAAACCTAGTAGAGATCTTCGACCTAACGACAATGGAACTTCAAGCCCATTTTATCAATCCGCTTTGTACCTTATTTTTGACCAAATCGGATGCACGCCAAGCCTAAATTCTCTCTCAGTCACCCGGAGACGAAAGAATGATCAGATCTGAAGTTTACGAATCGTAGAGAAAGTGGATCTGAGTTCTACATGCTTTCATTTTCAAAAGCTTCGCTTGCCTACGGTACTTTATTCAGGATGTGCAACAATACGGTCATCTCTCAGCCGTGTATAGAGAATTCCTTGACCATTTCCTTGGCGGATAAAACAAATGAAATCGTTTCCCTGACCGCCCATCTTATGAGTCCATTCTTGTCTTGTTTGTTTGTTGTACTAATATATACCTCTCTCAATTTATAGAAAGGCGTTCGGGAGCTGGGAGGGCCTATTGTGAGGGAACTTTCCTTTTCACGGTAGGCAAAGGTAAAGCAGGAGCTGCATATATCCACGGTGATCAAGGCAGAGCGACTCCTTCTTTAAAAGAGGTTGGTTTTATCGAAACTGTTAGATCCGCTTTCGTTAAAGAAAAAATAGTAGCTCTTGGTTTGGCCGATGTTGATTCGTATGGCAATGCGGACTCGACTCAGGATGAGAATTTCGTTTTTCATACTGCTGCTATGAGCTGAAAGAGCTGGTAAGCTATCTCGCTAAACGAAAGGAAAAAGCACGTATGTGTTGACCTCTTTAGGACCGGTTGCTTCCTCTTTTTGTTTATACGTTTGGAGAAACCTGATAAGCCCGCCTTTCTTACCAAGTGTGATTCAATCTTTCAGCTCAAACTTTCCTATCATCCGACGGAAAAGGTAGGAGTACGACTACCTTTTCCTTTTCTTGCCCGAGCCAAGGGATCATTCAGTTTCTACCAAAAAGTTCGCTATCTATTAATTGTCGTAATCGAATGTATTTCTCATTTCACGTTAGCTCCTCCAAGAGCTTCCTGGTCCGTAGTAGACGAAATCTTGGACTTCTATCAGACTTATAGCATTGCCTGGTGAGCTCGCCGTTGAGAGTGTGCCTTACAGGAGATCGAGCAGCCTTTCTTTCCCTACCTGGTATGCTTTTTCGCTTATCGTGCAACTAGCCAACTAGCCAAAGAGAGAGGGAGAGGGATCATGTCAATCAATTTGTATGTGCATTTTGTCCGTCTTGTACTTGCTTGCTTAGCTTTCTTAACCAACATCTCTGGTTTCCCTCGAACCAAGAGGTCCTGCTTATCTATACCCAACAGTCACACTTTCAGCCGAAAGACTGATTTTTTTCATAAAGTTGGTTCATAGATCAAGATAGAATGAAGCTGCTTACAGGGACGGTTATGCGATACGTCTTTTCATACTCGCCTTTTCTTTAACCCTGCTATCAACCTAGCCATTCTCGCTTGTTGCTTTAAGGGGTCTCCCCACTGTAGATTACTCGGATTGGTTCTCGCGTCCCTGTGCCAAAAAGGATGTGCGAGTTTGGTTTGAGTGTTCATCGATTGGGTGGATCCATTTGCTCCGGGGGGGGGGGGGGGGTGAGACGAGGTGTAGCGCAGTCTGGTCAGCGCATCTGTTTTGGGTATGTTGTTCGCTTGCACTTCTTCATCATTGACATCCTTAATTGGAACTAGATTTTAAGGCAAATCTTCTCCACGACTCACTTTGGAACACTTTTATAGATAGTTTCAACAAACTTACTTTGCTCGTGAATACTTTGGAGTTCAATATTTATAGTTGGAGAACGCTATTCAAATTGATATGGTCGAATCTTACAACAAAGTCTAATTGAGCCTCACTCTATTAGGAGATAGCCTCGAATCAAATTCTTTAGTTTGGACAATGGTCGCATTGTTTTAGTCAAACAACCGAGACTAGTGTATTACCAATAGTATAAACATTTTGTACGTGTATTTTCTTACATATTAACA
Organism: Cucurbita pepo subsp. pepo; assembly: GCF_057944985.1. Classification (NCBI taxonomy): domain Eukaryota; kingdom Viridiplantae; phylum Streptophyta; class Magnoliopsida; order Cucurbitales; family Cucurbitaceae; genus Cucurbita; species Cucurbita pepo. The sequence goes on from NC_141807.1 coordinate 11,893,761, forward strand.
ATTGTATACAAATAAAAATTAAATTTATGAGTAGAAGTTTGGATGGAGTTTTATTAAATAGATACTTAAATTATATCTAAAAATATATAAGATTTTTATTTTTTATTTTTTTTATATACATTTAGGAGAACAAAACAAAGATTCAAGAAGTTGTCATTCCTGCCATGTTTAATTTTTATTCTTTCTTATTTCTCGAAGATTAGAAAAAAAAAAAAAGTTTTCCTCTCTCAAATATGGCGGATTGCAAAAGAGGGGAAATCGGCCACATTCAAATTACACCTTCTCTTCTGGGGAGGTACGTTTGATATCCGAAAATGGCTGGCTTAGCAATAGTCGGACAAGTGGAGAATGTTGGGGTAACCCAGAAAAGTGTGAGTTGGGTAGAGCCTGATCTAAATGTTGGCTAGGTAAGCGTCCTGTAGTAAGAGGAGTAGTTATGAACCCTGTAGACGAGAACCCTATGGCGGTGGTGAAGGGAGGGCCCCAATTGGTCGAAAAAGAAAGAATAGTAACTTAGTCCGGACGGAGCATCTACCATTATCCCCACATGGGGCATACTATTCATAACGGCCCATTTGCCTATTTATATAACGGATCGTCTGGTAGGTCATAAATTGGTAGAATTGGCACCCACTGAGCAGTTATTTGATTATTTTCTCTTTGAGTGAATTTTAAGTGAAACACATTCTCTACCCAAGTAATTGCAAGATGCAAGCTTCACACCAAGAGGAATCAAAGTCCCAAGTATCAACGTCCTTAAGTGTCAATTTTTATTCTCCATCTCAACATAAATTAAACTAGTTAAAAGCAAAATATCTTAGTTGCAAGATGAAGATATCTATTTATAAAAGCAAAATATCTTAGCGTCACAAAAATAAAAATGAGATATAGATACGAGACATAAATATGATACCGAATAGATATGATAACTGTAAGGATTAGATTTGATTGAGTTATTTGGATTAGATTTTATCTAGTTATTTGAATTAGATTTGATTTAGTCATTCTTCAATTTGATGAGAGATTTCTCCCGATTCTTCCGATCTTTCCAGTTTTCTTTTTCTGTTCCTAACATTTTGGTATCAGAGTCATGCCCTAAACTAGTTAAAACTAGAAGCAGCAGTCTTCTACATGTGTCATAATAAAAGTATGTCGATGGAGAGTCCACTTGTGCAGTCTGCTGGAGGAAGAAGTTAAGGTCGTGGAAGCTTTAGAGGCAGAGGAAGGGGACAAGGCAGACAAACCTTCACAAGGCCATAGTGGAGTGCTATAACTGTCACAAGCTAGGACATTTTCAATGGGAATGTCAAAGCAATACCAGACGAGGCAGACAAACCTTCAACAAGGCCACAGTGGAGTGCTATAACTGTCACAAGCTAGGACATTTTCAATAGGAATGTCAAAGCAAGGAGAAGGAGACAAACTATGCAGAGAGTCAAGAAGAGATGTCGCTGAGGCTTACGTGAATATGAATAAGGCCAATAGAGAAGATATGTGGTTCCTTGACTCGGGATGTAGCAATCATATGTGTGGGAAGAAGGAATATTTTTCAGATTTTGATGGAAGTTTCAGAGATTCAATAAAGTTGGGCAACAACTCAAGCATGGTTGTAACTGGAAAGGGTAATGTACTGCTGGAAGTGAATGGAATCATAATGATAATCACAGAAGTGTTCTATGTGCCAGACCTGAGGAACAATTTGTTGAGTATTGGTAAATTGCAAGCAAAGGTGTTACCTTTTTGTTTCAAAATGGAACATGCAAGATGTCTTTGAATCGAATGTTCGTATTGCATGCTATATCTCAGCCTGTAGCAGCCGTTCAAACTCAATTGAAACTTATGGGAAAAAGTGGTTCAAGGTCTCTGTTGTACACTCACCGCTCCAATTCCTATCGCCATAGTCGGAGAAGCAGAAGGGACCCAAGTTCTTCCCCCTATCATTCCACTACCAATTCCAGGAGAAGCAGCCGTTCAAGTTCCCTCAGCCGCCAACGCAGAAGTAGGTCTTCCTCGTTATCTCCTTTTCCCAAATCGTCCAGTTCCAGTCCTAGTCGTGCATCCACTGATTGGAATCATTCCATAGAGAAGCTTAAGAAAGAGGAAGAAGAGAAGAAAAGGCGTGAAACAGAGTTGAAGAAGTTAGAAGAAGATGCAGCTAGGAGGATGGAAGAACTAATTCAGAAGAATGTTGAAGAAAGGCTAAACTCTGAAGAGACTAAATTAGAAATACAGAGGCGAATAGAGGAAGGTCACACGAAGTTGTTTGATGATGTTGATGTGCAGCTTGAGAAAGAGAAAGAAGCCGCTCTTACTGCTACAAGACAAAAAGAAGAACAAGCACGAAAAGAGAGAGAAGAGCTAGATAAAATGCTGGAAGAGAATAGAAGAAGGGTAGAAAAAGCACAGCGACAATTAGTTCTGGAGCTGCAGCGTTAGGAAGAAGAACAATATTGTGAGCTCGAGTTGATTCAGAGACAAAAAGAGGAGACAACTTAGAGAACTAAGCTAGATGATAAGAGTTTGAGTTATGTTTTGCTGGGAGTTAGTGAAGAGTCAAAAGCTTACAGACTCTATGATATAGAAACGGCAGATGAAAATAAGGATATAGAAGCGGCAGATGAAATTTAGAGAAATGATTGAAATTGATGTCATGTTCATATAGGTTGACTTTAATACAAAAAGACAAATCGAACTTTCTTAAGGATAAATTGGGGACACCAGCCTAAGCTAAATCAGGTAGGTGGCCTTACCATCTGTATGGTTATATTTGATGTTGACTGTGCTCGTGGTTCTGCAAGTGTCATATATATTGATATGTGTGAAATGTTTGTGAATCGATATGCTTATGATATGTTATAATATGTGAATTGTATGATAATACTTACGGTACCATGTGTTCAATGGTATATTTGAGATAGGATACGAGAAGGATGCACTAAACGTTATGTAACGATAGGAGTAAGACATGTTCATGAAACGTTATGGTTTGGTTACGTATCGAAGTGCTATGGGTATGACAGATTGATAACACCGATATGGTCACGATGGATGCATTAAACAATACGATTAGGTTATGGGTAGAAAGGGATAGGATTATGATAGATTGATAGAATAATAGCGTTAGGATACGTTCCTGTAACGTTAAGACTAAGGTACGTTCAGGTAACGACACAACTATGATATGTCTAAGGACGTTAAGGCTATGATAAATTAGGGAAGGATATAATCACGAAGTTTTTATGACATGATATGATTATGATATGACATGTGAAGGATGGATATATATCCAACAAGTGTCTAAGAGGGACATGAGAATAAATTATTCTCGAGCTTTCTTTACATCGGTCAAAGAGTATTTGATAAGCTTTCAAAATGAAGGGTTTTCTTTTTTCTTCTTCCTTCTTTCTCCCTTTTCACGTTTATTTATTTTTTTAAATAAAAAAAAGTTTAATGTGAGAATGAAGAAGTTAGAAAGGAGAAAGAAATGAATGTAATAAAACTTTTCCGTCGGTAGGAATGGAAATGGTGAATGAGTCCTTGACGATAGTCGACCGCTATACTCTTGCTTTGGCTGTAAGTGATGATTATCAGCAATATGAGTTGTGTCAATACCACACCGTTATCAAGAGAAAGTAAAGTAGAGTAGAATAGATCAAGCGATCCATTTGTTGAGAGTACTGTAAGAGGCACACAATTAAGAATATTTAATAATGTTGGATCGGTATGGCAACCCTAGAGGGGGGGTGAATAGGGTTTTAACGATAAAAGTGTTTAAACGTGATTAATTTTTCTAATGATGAAACTTTTTACAAACAAGTAGAAGATGATAATTACTATAACAAAGTAATTCAAGTCAAAACAATAATCAAGTAGAACATGCAATAAATCACAATAATAATTTTGAAATTAAATAGAAAAGAGTTAGAGAAAATGACACCGTAGTTTTATAGTGGTTCGGTCAAACTCGATCTACTCCACTCCCCAAGCGCCTCTTGGGAATTTGAATAAAGAACTTTCTCGACTCTTTCCACGGATCTGAGCCAAACCGCTACACCGCTCTTTTTACGAGTTCAAGAGCAAACTCAATCCTTTCCACGGCGCAGGATCAAACCGATACAAGTATTTGAGTTTGATAATAACACACCACAACTCTCTCAAAGAGTAGATTTACAATTTGGGATACTCACAACTATTTCCTCACAATACAAAAATAATCCCTCTCAAGAATAAGATGAAAAGAAATAAACTTGTAAGCTTTGAGAGAGCAACAAACAATGGAGACTTTGAACAAATGAGGATTGGAGAACGTATGTAAGTTGTATTTTAAAATGTGGGGAAGATGAGTTTATATAGAGGAGAAAAGTGGCAAAATGTAGGATTGAATATTGACCATTGGATTGTGTTAGGAATAATGGAAGGTGGAGATTAAAAGTAAATAACTAAGAAAATTTTCTAAATTCATTTATTTCAAAATTTTAATATAATAGTAATATAATATAATAATAATAAAAAGTTATGTGAGTAACGGTCAAATGAAATTCAAAATTTATTATAAATATAATAATATAATAATAATAAAAACGATGTGAGTAACCACCAAAATTTTAAAATATAATAATATAATATAGTAATAATAAAAATCGATGTGAGTAACGGTTAGATTCAAATTTATATTTTGTAAAAATAACTTTATTTAAAAATATGGTAATAAGAAAAACTCCACCATTTGTTACTCTCCCAAAATCATAAATGTCATACTTTGATATATTTTGATTTGTCCATCATTTTGATTTTGCTGCCACATCATCACATCGGGTATGTTGTCTCGACTGTAATTTCTTCGTTTTAGCTCTGATTTGAGTAATTGAAAAGTCGTTGAAATTGTTATTCCCGACCTTATACTGTGGACAATTCAAAATACTGAAAATAATTAATAATTAAAAAGTAGTTTTGTTATCATCAAAACATCAATTAATTGATTGAAATTAATTAAAGTGAGATGAAGGCCAAAAAGCCAACAATCTCCCCCTTTTTTATGATGACAAACCATTTGAAGAAAAATTCATAAAAACCAAGGTAATACACCATCCATGTAATAATACCAATACATGCTAATATATTATCATAAATTTTACTCAAGCATATTCTCCCCCTATATTAATGCCTCAAGAAATTATGAAAACATCAAACAAGTAAATGATTCATAAATAATAAAACAACAAACTTAGAGCATATTTTTCTTAATTTTCTCCCCCTTTGTAATCATCAGAAAGAACAATTGAAAGAGAATACATTTAAGAATGACATAATGGCTCTCCTAAAAACATGCATTAAAAAATTATAAAATTCAAGATATATCACAACGAATAATACCAAGCTCAAGCCTATTTTTGCAGAAATTTTCTTCATTCAATGGCTTGGTGAAAATATCGACTAGTGGATTATTAGAGTTTACAAAATCAAGAATAATATGTCCATTTTGCACATGCTCTCTAATAAAATGATGTCTAATGTCAATATGTTTAGTTTTAGAATGATGAACAGGATTTTTAGTTAAATTAATAGCACTTGTATTATCACAAAATATAGACACACTATGAAACTTTAATCCAAAATCACAAAGAGTTTGTTTCATCCAAAGAATTTGAGCACAACAACTAGCAACCGCAATATATTCCGCTTCGGTAGTAGATAAGGCAACCGAATTTTGCTTTTTACTAAACCAAGAAACTAAGGAACTACCAAGAAATTGACAAGTTCCACTAGTACTTTTACGATCAAGTAAGCTTCCAGCAAAATCCGCATCAGAATATCCTACCAATTTAAATTCAACATTTCTAGGATACTACAATCCTAAATCAATAGTTCCAAGCAAATATTTAAATATTCTCTTAACCGCATGTAAATGAGATTCCTTAGGACAAGATTGAAATCTAGCACAAAGACACACACTAAACATAATATCGGGTCTACTAGCGGTCAAGTAAAGTAAAGATCCAATCATACCTCGATAAGCTTTAATATCCACACTTTTACCTTTTTCATCCTTGTCAAGCTTAGTGGATGTGCTCATGGGAGTTCTTGCAATCTTACCTCCATTGAACTTGAATCTTTTGAGCAAATCTTTAGTGTATTTCTCTTGATTGATGAAGATACCATTCTTGAGTTGTTTGATTTGAAGTCCAAGAAAGAAACTAAGTTCTCCCATCATACTTATCTCAAACTCACTATGCATACATCTAGAAAATTCTTCACATAAAGAAGGATTTGTAGAACCAAATATGATATCATCCACATATATTTGCACTAATAGCATATCGTTTTCTTTAATCTTAATAAAGAGTGTAGTGTCGAGTTTGCCCATTTTAAAATCATTCCCGATAAGAAAATTACTAAGTCTATCATACCAAGCTCTTGGAGCTTGTTTTAAGCCATAAAGAGCCTTTTTCAACTTATAGACATGATGAGGAAATTCTATATTTTCAAATCTGGGAGGTTGTTCTACATAAACTTCATAATATAACCATTCAAAAATGCACTTTTCACATCCATTTGATATAATACAAAATTTTTGTAAGAAGCAAAAGCAAGTAACATTCTAATAGCTTCTAATCTAGCAACGGGTGCAAAAGTTTCTTCATAATCTATGCCTTCCTCTTGACAATAACCTTGAGCTACAAGCCTAGCTTTATTTCTAATGATATTCCCATTTTCATCCATTTTATTTCTAAAAACCCATTTGGTTCCAATAATAGAAGTATTAGATGGCCTAGGGACTAATTCCCAAACTTTGTTCCTTTCAAATTGATTTAGCTCTTCTTGCATGGCTAAAATCCAAAACTCATCATTTTCGGCATCCTTAAGACTTTTTGGTTCAATTTGAGAAACAAAAGCAAGATTATTAAATAAATTAATAGAAGAGCGAGTTTTCACACCTTGTTCGAGATCACCAAGAATCAAGTCCTTGGGATGAGACAAGGCATACCTCCATTCTTTTGGCATTGATGAAGAACCTTCTTCCTTTAAGCTCACCTCTTCTTTACTCGTAACCATTTCTTTGCCATTGTCACTAACGAGTAAATCTCCAAAATTTCTTTCTAAATCATCACTACAAATAGACTCATTAGAAATATTATTGCAAGATTCATCAAATACCACATGCATAGATTCTTCAATAACTAGAGTTCTCTTATTGAAAATTCTATAAGCTTTACTAGTAGATGAATAGCCAAGAAAAATACCAATATCCGTTTTTGAATCAAACTTTTCAAGCTTTTCTTTGTTGTTCAAAATAAAACATTTACAACCAAAAACTTTGAAATACCCAACATTTGGAATTTTGTTATGCCAAAGTTCATAAGGAGTTTTATTTAATGAAGGTCTAATTAAAACTCTATTTAAAATATAACAAGCGGTTTAACTGCTTCCGCCCAAAAATATTTAGGTAAATCATACTCATTTAACATTGATCTAGCAAATTCTTGTAAAGTACGATTTTTCGTTTCAACCACACCGTTTTGTTGAGGAGTCCTTGGAGAGGAGAAGTCATGAGAAAGACCATTATCTTCACAAAATTTTTCAAAGGCAACACTATCAAATTCTCCTCCATGGTCACTCCTAATTTTAGTAATTAAAAATCCTTTTTCATTTTGAACTCTTTTTACAAAACTACCAAATCTTTTCAAAGCATCATTCTTATGTTTTATCATCAAAACCCAAGTAAATCTTGAAAAATCATCCACTATCACCATAATAATTTCCTCCATAACTAGCTATTTTAGAAGGGCCAAATAAGTCCATATGGAGTAGTTGAAGAGGTCTAATAGTAGAAATCATATTTTTAGATTTGAAAGAAGACTTAGTTTCCTTACCCATTTGACAAGCGTCACAAATTTTATCTTTTTCAAATTTAAGTTGAGAAAGACCTCTAACTAATGAATTTTTTGAAATATTTGAAATCAAGTACATACTAGCATGTCCTAGTCTTCTATGCCATAGCCAAGAGTTATCAAGCAAAACCGAAAGACATTTATCATTTGTAGGACAATCATTCAAATCAATAGTATACACATTATCATCTTTATTTCCTACAAACAAAACTTTTCTATCACTAGCATTTTCAATTATGCAATTATTCTTATCAAATACAACTCTAAAACCTTTATCACATAATTGACTAATGCTAAGTAAGTCATGCTTTAAACCATCAACTAACAATACATTTTCAATGAGAGTACAAGAGTCATTACCTATAGTACCCTTACCAATTATTTTACCCTTCTTGTTATCACCAAAGGTTACTAAGCCACCATCCTTCTTGGAAAGATTCACAAACTTGGATGGGTTACCCGTCATGTGTCTTGAGCAACCACTATCCAAGTACCGCTTATTTTTCTTGAAGGCTTTCAAACAAACCTAAAAACAAAGATATTCAAAATTGACATTTTGGTACCCATACTTGTTTGGGTCCTAGAAAGTTAGTATTCACAAATTTAGGAATCCATTTCATATTTGCATTCATATTAAAGACATTGTATTTGGATAAGTAACAAGAATAATCTTTATATCCAAACTTACCACATGAAAAACAAACAACATTATGCAATAATTTATTTCTTGGACTAAATTTGTGTATTCTATTTTTATTCGAAAAATTATTTTCTAAAACATTGTTAAATTTTGTATTTTGAGAAACTTTTCTTCCTAAATGAATGTTAGAATTTTTCAATTTAAAGCACTTAGGTCTAATATGACCTTCAACACCACAATAATGACATATAGGCACAAATCTAGATTTATCATACTTAGATACAAATTTACTGTTAGATTTAGACAAGATAGGAGATGCTTTAACAAATATTGTTTTAGAACTTGAAGGTGTAGAACATTCATCAATATAGCCTAATCCTCTTTTATCACCATATGACTTACCTCCTTCAAGTATTTTATCTAATTTTTGAGCACCTATTGTTAACATTTTAATAGACTCCTTAGCCCTACCAAGTTCTTGCAAATTATTTGATTCATTTTCTTTGAGCAATTTAATTAATTTATCTTTTTCACAACAATCATGCTCAAGAGACTTGACTTTATCAATTAATGCATTTTTCTCATCACAATCAAATACATGCTTTTCACATGGTACATTAATTTTAACAATATTATGATCCTTCTCTTTTAAGCAAGGAATTTCATTTAGTAAAGACTTATTTTCAATAATTGAAGTCTTATATTTCTTTTTAAGCACAACATACTTTGAACTAAGTTTTTCTAAATCAATTGTCATCTCATCAACAAGTTTAAATAATTCATGATAAGAAAGAGATTCCAGAGTTACCTCATCTTCTTGTTCATCTTCTTGTTCATCCTCTTTGTCACTATGAGCCATGAAGCAAAAATTTGCTACTTCTTCATCACTTCCACTTGCACTTTCATCACTATCATCCCAAGTAGCCTTCATTGCTTTCTTCTTGGATTTCTTAGATGATTTGAGGAGAGGACAATCCGTTCTTATATGACCCGACTTTTTACATTCATAACATATTACCTCATCGTTTTTGCTCTTTTCACCTTTTGACTCTTTTTGATTTGTGAAATGTTTCTTGAATTGTTTCTTCCTTTTAATAAAATTTTTATACTTACATGTGAAGTAGGCGACATCATCTTCATCAAGGACGTCCTCATCTTCAGAAGCGAACATCCTTTCTCTTTGTTTCCAGGAGAGTCCATTAGCCTATAGCCTATTTACCTCCTGAAAGAAGAAATAGGTGATTGAGTGAATGAGCTTGACCTTCTTCTCATCAAGCCGCTCTACTTACTTACCTCTAAAATAGCCAAAAATAGCCCTCAAAATAGGGTAAGCATCAAAAAAAGAATCAAAGGTCTTTAGACGAGTTCAATCTGGCTTATTCTTCTTTCGTCTTTCCTTTCAGTTTCAGGATCAAGAACCAAACCAAACACCTATTCCATGTTACCGAGTTCAAGAAGTAATAGTCCGGGCAATAGAATTGAAACTGCTTTACCTTTACCTTGTTTACAGTTCTTCAAGTGATTGAGTTCAGTCTTAATGTTGAGTCTTCTTTAGCCCTTTCTTAAAAGCATAAGGAGAAAGAGAAAAGAAAGAGAAGTTGTCGATAGGTAGAGTGAGTAAGAATAGGCAAGAACCTTTCACCTATTTACCCAGGGAAAGAAGGAGAGAATATGCGAGAATGAATAAGGAGTCTTACCTTACTCTTTTGCTTTTATCTTGTGAAAGAAGGGACAGGATTGAATATGCTCGGACAGGTGAATGAGCTTCTCTTTCATTTGAAGAGTCTTGACTTTCAGTTTCAGGATCAAGAAGAAATAAGTTCAGTAGCTCAGTAGAGGGGGAATGAATAAGGAGTCTCCCTTCAAACACACACTTACAACTCTTTCTTGTCTTGCTTTCGTCTTTCAAAGCAGCTAAGGCAATGGAATTGTGAGACCTAAGAATGAGCGAAGCCGTGAGACTGTAAAGGAAAGGAGAGGAGTGAAATCAGGTTCATGAGTTTACAGTTCATTCATAAATAGGTTAAGGGGAAGGATCATATCAAGAATAGTCTTTCCCTTGTTCCATCAGTCAAAGGTTTAAGGTTTTCTCTTTCTTCTTTCCTTCCTAATTCATTTATTCTTGAACTATAAAGAGGTTCCGGTTCAGGTTCAGGTTTTCGGTTTCGTCTTACCTACTCAACTAAAAGCTTTTCAGTTCCTTCTTCTCTCTTTTGGTATTCTAAGTCAATCAGCTATACATCTTCCTTGCATCTTGGTATGGTACAAATCGATTAGGAATGAGCGTAGCGCAGTAACTGTTGTTCTTGTGGTCTGTATAGCAGCGTAGAGTAGTAGTGATCTCTTCTCACCAACTGTCTATCCATCTTCTTATTCTTAGTTTAGTTTTCCTCTTGTATGTCTAGTTATCTGTCGCATTATCTATCTTACTGTGTTCTGCGAGGCTCCTGGCTTCCTTAAGCCACCATTCAGGAGTAGAGGTTGAGTTGTCGGAGATCCGTTGAGGCGGAGACTAGTGCCTGAAGAAGAAGGAAAAGAGAGTTCAGTGTTTGCAGCCTTAAAGCCTTAAATCAGGGGGAAGGAAGGCTTTCTTACCGAACGGTCTTCATCCTTTTGGGCTAGACAAGAACTTCGTTGGCAAAATGGACCGGATTTGGCTGAAGCGATCATTGCTGCAGAAAGAATGGTAGATGACATGGAAAAACCTACTCGCACAAACAAAGGGGAAACCTCTTCGAGGCAACAAGACGGGGGGAGTAGAGAGCAAAAGAAAAGAAAGGGGAAGAACATGCTACCATACCAAAGAGCTGGGAACAAGCCTGGTAAACCTAACAAAGAAGAGGGAGGGGGTTGCGGTTGTTTCATTTGTGGAGGACCTCAAAGAGAAGAGCCCGTGACTGCCCAAATCAAGATAAATTGAGTGCATTGATCGCAGATGACAGACAGGGAGTTCTTGTTAGGATCGATACCAGTTGTTAGGATCGCACAACAACGCACACGCTCGATCTAGATGAACACAAAGAGAAGGATAGAGAGAAGTTGCAAGGAGAACTCTGGCTAAAAGGATTTTTTATTGATGACTTCAGGCATGTACAACAAGAGAGTACAGAGAATAGAAAAGTACATTTAAGAGCTTTACTGGACGGGATATATATATGGTTCAGTCTACTAAATATAGCTTTACCAGATTTAACCATCTACTATATATAGCTATGTACCATATATAGCTTTACCGGATATAGCCATTGACCAAGCTATAAATACAGGGAGCAGACTCCATAACTCAACAATTCTCCCACTTGGAGACTGATCCTACACCATACCAATTAGGGCTTTGCATAGCTTTAATTTTCCAACATCAACACATTTTGTCAACATGTCTGCTGGATTCTTTGCACCCTCTATCTTCTCCAAACACATATCGCCTTCTTCCACTAACCTGCGAGTGAAATGGTACCGTCTTCTAATGTGTTTTGTTCTTGAATGATAGACTGGGTTTTTCACCAACTGTATGGCACTCTGACTATCTGTATAAAGGATCTTCTTGCACTGCTTCCGGCCTAATTCTTCTAGATAGTCTGTCATCCATATCATCTCCTTTCCAGCTTCAGCTATGGCCACGTACTCAGCTTCAGTAGATGAAAGAGCAACGCATTTCTGAAGCTTAGACATCCAACTCACTGCTGTTCCATCTATAGTGTAGATATACCCAGATGTGCTCTTGCTGGAGTCTACATCTCCACTCAGATCAGCATCCACAAAACCTTGCATACTACTTTGCCATTGCCATAACAAAGTGTAGTATTGGATGTACCTCTCAGATATCTTAGAAGCCACTTCACAGCTTCCCAATGTTCCTTCCCTGGATTTGCCATGTACTTGCTAACAACTCCCACTGCATGTGTTATGTCAGGTCTAGTGCAGACCATAGCATACATCAAACTCCCAACTGCAGAAGCGTACGGAACTGATGCCATGTGCTCACGTTCCTCAACTGTCTTGGGAGATTGCCCCTTTGACAATTTAATATGATTTGCCAAGGGGGTAGTCCTGGGTTTAGCGTTATTCATCTTGAATTTGGACAACACCTTCTCAATGTACTGCTCTTGGGATAGATTTAATGTGCCAGCAGATCTATCTCGAGAAATCCTCATCCCAAGGATCTGCTTCGCTGCACCTAAATCTTTCATCTCAAATACTGAAGACAAGCTTGCCTTCAGGTGGTTTATCTCCCTCATACTTGATCCAGCAATTAGTATATCATCCACATACAGGAGTAGAAACACATAAGAATCAGTGTATTTCTTGAGGTAGCAACACTGATCCTTTTCACTTCTGTGGAAACCACTCTTGCTCATGAAGGAGTCAAACTTCTTGTACCATTGTCTCGGTGCTTGTTTCAGTCCATACAAGCTCTTATTGAGCTTACACACCATGTGCTCCTTGCTTGGAGCTGCAAATCCTTCGGGTTGTTGCATATAGATCTCCTCGTCTAGATCTCCATGTAAAAATGCCGTTTTTACATCCATTTGCTCAAGGTGCAAATTCTCCGATGCAACAATACTCAGTAGAATTCGGATAGTAGTTAATTTCACAACTGGAGAAAAGATCTCAGCATAATCAATGCCTTTTCTTTGTGAATATCCTTTAACTACTAACCGAGCCTTAAACCTCCTTCTGCCATCTGGTTCAACCTTGATTTTGAACACCCATTTGTTCAACAGAGCTCTCTTTCCTGTAGGCAACTCAGTCAGCACCCACATATTATTCCTTTCAAGTGAGCTCATCTCATCATCCATGGCTTGCTCCCACTTAGTTGAATCTTCCACTTGTAGGGCCTCATCAAAGGACTCTGGTTCTCCTTCGTCAGTCAGCAACAGATAGTGTAATGAGGTTGAATATCTGTCTGGTGCTCTGGTAGTTCTGGATGATCTTCTCAACACCTGTTCAGGTGCAACTTGCTCCACGTCTGGTTCTTCAGCAATAGGATCAGCCACGTCTGGTTCTTCAGCAATAGGATCAGGAGTTTCTTGAGCTTCTGTTGTACCATCACTGTGTGAATTTTCTTGCCACTCAAATTCAACTCCCACTTGCTTCGTAGTCTCAGAGTTTATCTTCTCTCTGTCCTTGTACATGACATTTTCATCAAAGGTCACATCACAGTGTCTTAGGATCTTCATATTTTTCTCATCCCAAAACCTATACCCGAACATGTCAGAGCCATAGCCTATGAAGTAGCATTTCACAGCCTTAGCATCAAGCTTATCTCTCTTCTCTGGATCAACATGAACATATGCAGTACAGCCAAAGGTTCTCAAGTGAGAGTACTTGAGTTCTTTTCCTGTCCATACTTCTTCGGGCAATTTGAACTTCAAGGGTACTGACGGCCCTCTATTAATCAAATATGCTGCTGTGTTCACAGCATCAGCCCAGAATGCCTTTGGCAATCCAGAATGAATCCTCATGCTTCTTGCTCGCTCATTCAAGGTTCTGTTCATCCTTTCTGCAATACCATTTTGTCTTGCCTTACCGGGAATTGTTCTTATTAATCTAATTCCCTCAGCTGCACAAAATGTTATAAACTCTGATTTGTTGTACTCTCCTCCATTGTCAGACCTCAGGCATTTGATCTTCAAGCCGGTCTGATTTTCAACTTCAGCTTTCCACTTCTTGAAGGTGGTAAACACATCTGACTTATGTTTCAGAAAGTAAACCCATACCTTCCTGCTGAAGTCATCGATGAAGGTGACGTAGTACCTTGATCCACCAAGTGATGAAACTGGAGATGGTCCCCAGACGTCTGTATGGACCATTTCCAACCGCACTTTCTTCGGTTCTCTGGCAGCCTTTGTGAAACTAACTCGTTTCTGTTTGCCCATAACGCAGCTCTCACAAAGACCCATATCAACAGATTTTAAGCCTTCTAAAGCTCCTTTCGCAGTGAGCATCTTCATTCCTTTGACGCTCATATGTCCAAGTCTATTGTGCCATAGACTTGAATTGGAAGCACTCTCAGCAGCAGCAGTCATGTTTATACACTCTGCAGTAGTGTATAAGGTTCCAGATTTTGTGCCACGCGCAACAACCATGGCGCCCTTCACAATCTTCCAGGAACTCTTTCCAAACTCTGCTGCATAGCCTGTGCTATCCAACTGACCAATAGAGATCAGGTTCTTCTTGAGACCAGGAATGTATCTGACATCTTGTAATGTCCATTGATTTCCTGCTGGAGTTTGTATGGAGACATCTCCCTTTCCTTCAATCTCCAAGGTTTTATTGTCGGCAAGATACACCTTCCCGAAATTTCCTGATTTGAAATTTCGAAACAATTCCTTACTTGGAGACGAATGGAACGATGCACCTGAATCCAAAATCCAGGATTCAGCTGGGCTATCCACACTAAGGATTAAAACGTCCTCAGCATCTTCTGTTGTGTATATAGAATCATCATCATCTTCAGATTTATGATTCTGCTTCTTCTTTAGCTTTGTACAATCTGTCCGAAAGTGTCCTTTTCCCCCACAGCTCCAACACGTTACGTTGGGTTTGTTTGGAGATTTTCCCCGGTTCTTTGATTTTGAACGCCCATGTTTGTTTGAGCTCTTTGATTTGCTTCTTCCCCTTCGATCAACACTGAGAGCATTGCCTGATGAATCTCCAGTTTCCCGTTTGCGAATACTTTCGCTGAGAACTACATCTCGAATTTCATCAAACTTCAGTTTATCAGATCCTCGGGAACTGCTGATTGCGGCAACAACAGTATCCCATGACTCGGGTAAGGATGACATCAAAATCAACGCTTTAATTTCATCTTCGAAATTAATTTCCACCGAACCCAGTTGACTTATGATCATATTGAATTCATTTATATGATCCGCAACACGTCCACCTTCAGACATCTGTAGATTGAACAATCTACGCATCAAATACACCTTGTTCATAGCCGACGGTTTTTCATACATATTTGACAGCGCCTTCATCAGATCTGACGTTGTCTTCTCCTTGATGATGTTAAACGCCACGTTTCTGGATAGCGTCAACCGGATCATCCCTAAGGCTTGTCGATCCTTGAGCTTCCACTGTTCCGTGGTCATGGTATCCGGCTTCACCCCCAACAGAGGTTCGTGAAGATCTTTCTGGTACAGATAATCTTCAATCTGCATCTTCCAGAAACCGAAATCGGATCCATCGAACTTCTCAATTCCAATCTTTGAACTTTCCATCTTCACAGATCGTGGTGAATTTTGCCTGGCTCTGATACCAGTTGTTAGGATCGATACCAGTTGTTAGGATCGCACAACAACGCACACGCTCGATCTAGATGAACACAAAGAGAAGGATAGAGAGAAGTTGCAAGGAGAACTCTGGCTAAAAGGATTTTTTATTGATGACTTCAGGCATGTACAACAAGAGAGTACAGAGAATAGAAAAGTACATTTAAGAGCTTTACTGGACGGGATATATATATGGTTCAGTCTACTAAATATAGCTTTACCAGATTTAACCATCTACTATATATAGCTATGTACCATATATAGCTTTACCGGATATAGCCATTGACCAAGCTATAAATACAGGGAGCAGACTCCATAACTCAACAGTTCTGACCCACTCACACATTCAGTCTTTCTTCTCCCTGACGTGATAGGGCTCTAAAGCCAAGTGCTTGCTTCAGTTACAACCCTCCATTGAATGGGGTAGGAAAAAAAGGTTCGAAAATCTAGGTTTGTGCACGAGTCCAGTGGCAATGAGGAAAGGAAGGATAGCTACAGAAGCAGGTCAGCCTAAGCTTAAAGTCAAGGAAAGGCCCTGTTCCAGTATTGGAGGAAGCATGGCATAGAAAGCCGGGTATGTATGTCATGGGTTGTAGGGAAGAGGTAAGACGTGTACATGAAAGCAAGCGAGAGTAGAGCCTAGGGGTGTCCACGGATAAACCACTCCAAAGTGATAATGTCTCAAAACGAGGAGGCCATATGGAAACAAGCTGTAAAACTTCCAAGAGAAAGAAGATTGACCCAATCAAAGATCAAATCTCTTGACTCTTGATCTTCTACAAATTTCTCAGTCGAAGGAGCTCTCTTTGTCTAATTCGTAGTCTCCACCCAGTGATCTTTCCCATTTGTGACTCTATAATGCATTCTCCTGCTGTTTGACTCTTCTCTGGAGCCATTTCCTTTTCTTTGTCATCTTCAGTATTCCCACGCTTTGTACACCTTTCTTGCCTGCAAAGAATGTCACCCTGGTGATGCTTACTTCAGAAAGCCATTAGTCTCACTCAATCAGTCCCTCTCTTCTTCTTCTTCCTCTGCTTCAGGCGTGGGCAGAGCTTTTTATGTCTACCCTATTCGGTTTCTTGACGAACTCCACCGCATCTTTCTCATGCCCTTTCTCCTTCTCAAAACTATCTTCCCCACTGACTGTGTCCTTCCTTAGATGGGATTGCCTTGATGATCACCTCTAATGCGGATTCTTTCCCGGGTATGTATATGGGTCTACCAAAACTGTCCTTAGATGCGATTCATTCATCGCTGTGGAATTTGATAACAGTTTGACCCTTCGCTTGTTGACATCAATGGGATCTAGGTATATAAGCGAGTATCTTTGGCTTCCGTTAATGTTCTTTGTTGAAAGGGGGATTCATTTTACCAGTGGTAGACGGATAACGGTTTGGATTGAGTACAGAGATGCAATGAAAATGATCCGGGTGTGAATCGGGTACTCGCCGATTAGGCCTCCAAGTCCTCTTCTTCCCCAATTTACCTCTCCAAGTAATTAAAAGATTGAATGCGTGTTGGTTTCTCTGCCTCTAACGGACAGGGCTCAACAGTTCACATTGTTGATTGGTGGCAATTCCAGACCTTTGGGTTTCTTCTCTCGGTGATTCCTATGGATACCAAGAAAGAAGGGGGCTCTTTTTTGTGCTATTCCGAGGATGAAAGCATCAATGCCCTTTCCCTTTGATCCTCATGAAAGAAGAAAAAAGGCAGTAGGTAGAGATGGCTCTTGGATTGGGAGGTTTAGCTGCATTCCTTCATATTTGATCTTGGTGCAATCTCTTCCTGACAAAGAAGAAAAGACTGACGGTCAGAAGAAAGAGAGAAGGCCTCACATGTAGAGTTCAAATGAGTAGAGTACCCTCATCTCACTTGCGGGGATAAGATTAGCCCTTTAACATGTTTACAAAGACCTCCTACTTATTAGTGAAATGGGGTTCGATCGAAACAGAATTGTTGGTGAAGGTTCAGGATTGAATGAATTTACGAGACTGGAAAGTGAAGGTCAGGGAATATCGGAAAAGAAGAATAAATAGTCGTCCTCTTTACCCTATTCAATCACAATCAGGTAATATCGTCTAAGGTTCCGGTTCAGGTGTAGGAGCGAAGCAACGAAGACGAGAAGAGGAGTGAAACAGCTCGACCGAGAGGGAGAGGAGTGAAACAGTGAGACAAAATAAAGCGGAGGAGTGAAGGAGAATTCATCGATAGTGTTTACAGTTCATTCATAAATAGGAAAAGGAAGAAGCCGCATTCTCTTCCATCCTTTCGACTTGACCTTGTCTTTGAAGGTTCAGGTTCAGTAGCTAGCTTGAGGTCGAGTCTTTCAATTCTCTTTTCTTTTACCACCAGTAAGGGTTCAGGATAATTGATGTTTCTTCTTTCCTTACTGTTCCGGAGAATGAATCTTTCATTGGATTCTTCAATCAATTAGCTTTTCTTTACTATCCTATCAAGTTCGGGGAATATCGTCAATGGTTGTTCCGGAGTTGTACTTGTTTTCGATTGAATTTACTCGACGGGAAAGTAAGCGTCTTCATTGATTCAAAGACTGTAAAGGCAATATCTATCGTATTAAGGAGTTGAGGATTGACTTCCGGTTCAGTCGCTTCTCTTCCTGTTCCGTCTCTTTCCTCTCCCTTCTTTAACTTACAACTCTGTCTTCGTCTTTGTTTACAGTAAGGTTCAGGTTCATCAGTCATAGTACAGGGCCAGGGGTTCCAATTCATCTGGAGTGGAGAGTCTCAGTAAATGAATTAGCTGCAGCAGCGGCCGACAGGCGAAGGAAATGGAATTGTGAAACCGAGTTGGAGAGGTGAAGGGGAAGAGAAAGAATTAATCTTGAGTTGAGTCTTGAAAAGCAGCTAAGGTTCAGGATCAAGATCAATTAAAGAATGACTCTTGAGGATTTACTGACAGTTCTCTCTCATTGATTCTTCGATAGTCTTTCCTGACAGTGAACGATGACGAATCTTGAGTCCTTCGTCTTGACTGACTGTTGAGTCTTTCCTTCCAGTTCACTCTCATTCATCGGTAGTGTCGTCTCCCTTCTCTTTCCCTTCTTTCTTTCACTGTAAAGTCTAATTAAATTCTTCTTTCGTTTCGTCTTGACTGACTCTCGAGTCCAATTCATCTTGTTTTCGCTTTCGTCTTTCCTTCCAGTTCACTCTCAGTCATAAATAGTCTTTATTGTTGAAATAGGGTAAAGATACATTTTTCTCCCTAAAAATAGACAGAAGACTTTTATCCCTCAAAATAGGGTAAAGATACACTTTTGAATCAAAAAAATCAGGGAGAGATAGAATGAATTTCTTGTTGGTCTTTACAGGATAATGAATCGGAAAGGTGCGAAGCTGCTCGCCGAGTTTACCTCCTTCAATAAGGGAAGGGAATAAAGGTGACGGTTTTCTCTTTCGAATTTACTGACAGTTCACTCTCATGAATAAGGAGTTGAGGATTGACTGACAGTTCCGGGGAATGCATCTTTCTTCTTTCCTTCCAGTTCACTCTCATTCATCGATAGTCTTTACTGTTCAGGGAGAGTCAATTCATGCTTTACCTTGTTCAAGAAGCTCGAGACAAATACATGATGACTGACTCTCTGACTTATTCTTTTCTTTCCTGTAAAGGTTGTTTTCAGTTTCTTCTTCTTTTCTTCCTTTCTTTCTTTGAAACATCCCCATCCCATTCCAGCGGCAAATCAAGTCAAGGGACCATAGGCGAACAGGGAAGAGACTTTCCGAACTCGCAGAATCACAGCAACAGTAAGACTGAACGAAGTGAGTTACCAATTTCTATAGAGCTGGGGCATAAACCAAAGTGGAGTCAGGGTATCAGCAGCTCATTCAAGCTGGCATTTTGTACTCTCCATCCCTAATTGTATACAAGAGATCATCTCAACCTTATAAAGTATACATATTCACCGATAGGCAAGGATCCGAAAGGAGTCAGGCTCAGATGGTATCACCTTTTACAGAACAGAGGTCTCGTAGCGTAGCAAAATGACTAAGTCTTAATTAGGAGGGATGAGCTTTACATCAAGACCCTAACTTAGATCAATTCCCATACCTACCTAAATCTACTTCCCAAGAGAAATAACAGCCCGAATCTAATGGGTTTGACAAACAACCAAATGGTTTTGAGCAGAAGCGGATGGAAAAAACAAGGAAAAAGCCAAGAGCTTCTAATGAAACTGAAACCTAAAGTCAAGCAGGATAGGGTGTCCGTCATTATTGAAGAGATTAAGCATGGGGAGAGTTGCATAGGATACTACCACTTAAAGCAGTACTCAGACTGTTATCTTATCCTTGTAAAATGTTCCATCCAGAACCACCGCTCTGTAATAACGACGGTTTCAAGCAAGAATAACTCATCACATTTAAAGAACACACCTTTCTCCTTCCGAATGCGACAAAGCGAACTACGTTACCGGGAGAAATCCTCTTCCCTTAGTTTATGCTAATCGATTGAGTAGTCATAGGAGCCGCATTCACCTATGGAGGCTGATTGCTACTGCCCTACCATAAGAGCAATAAGCCAGTCACAGGCAAAGAACCTATAACTTCCGAATCCGAATGCCCAAAAGAAAAGACCTACTGGTCGGCCACTACTGCCTACGATCCTGTGTGCGGGGTGCTCGCTGATCGGAAACCTTTCCCAAGAAAGAAAGAAAGAAAGAAGGGCTTCTCACTGGAGGGCTCTTCAAGGTAAGCAAAGCTTGACTAACCAAATACCGAATAGAAGAAGCAAACAAATTCCCCCACCCAGTGAGGGCACTCTGGTTCGAAAGGGGCCGCTCTAAGGCTAGGATCTTATTTGCTATGTCTTCCTTCCGTGGAGAATTTTCTGCCTAGATCACTCGTCAGTTAATCCATTTATGATGAGCTAACTGACTGAACCCTTTCGTCGGGAAAATCATATTGAACAAAGAATACCATACCCGATTCTTTCTTTCTTTCATATTAGCCTCCCCTGCAGCTAAAATGATCAAGGATTACCTTTCAGCATCTGGCTTTTTTGGTTGGAGGAGACTTCGCCCAGAAGAATGGCATCGTCCGCAGGTTCAACCCTCGTATCTCTGGAGCGAGAAGCATTCCTTTCTCCCTCGCTTGCAGGCTTTTTTATAGAGAGAGAGTAAAGAGTAAGGGTGATATGAACAACGACCAAGGAATTTCCATACCTCAAGGTCCAATTACAAGGACGAGAGCCAAGAAGCTACAACAAACCTTATACAGTTATATTCAAGCTATGGTGAGCTCATCAAAGGAAATTCTAGAAGACGTTGGTGACCTCCCTTATATGTTATGCAAAGTTGAGCTTCAAGACAGAGATGAATTAAATGCACTTTAAGTTGCATTTAATGAACTCCGCTGAATTTATCAATAGTCCAAGGATGACTAATAAGCCCATTTTATTATTTGCATTATTTAATTATAGTTTAACTATTTGTTTTCATATTTAAGCTAGTTTTAAATATAGGAGTTAAGGTTATATTGTAACCCACATAGGTTACTATATTCCACCATTAACCAGCCATTTTAATATGGAGGTTATGGGTATTTCTCATTTACTAGCCCATTTAATTTTGGAGTTATGTATCGCATAGGTTACGGTTTGTAAAGGCTATATAAAGCCTTCTTTTCTTTGATTAGACATCAGATTTTGGAATTGAGAATAGAATTTCTATTTTAGCTTTGTTGAGAGCTAAACTTTCTTTGCAAATTCTTGTGTTTAGAACTTGCATGTAGAGTCATTCAAGTGATATTGATCAAACCTCTTGTGGAGTGATTCGAATCACGAGTTTAGAAACGAGTTTTCTTTACTCTTGATCTTGATCATCAAGGTAATCCGTTCCATACTTTCCCTTGGGTTGATTTCCATATCATTTTGGTATCAGAGCTTTAGGCTCAAGATCGGATATATGTTTCATTGCGCTTATCTCTTTTAATTCTCTTATTATTTTTTTTTTTCTCAGTTTGTGTAGAATGTTCATATTCTATCACAAAAATATATAACAAAAAAAAAAAATACATTTTTTTTTCTGTTCTTTAAAGTGTTAGATCTCGATCTTATCAACACTATATTCTTCTTTAAGATCTTCTAAATCAATTTTCTTGTTGGTAAATTGATTAGATTTTGCGAATAAGAAGGAAAAAAAAAAACCATTGAAAGAAAGAAAGCATATTGATGTTAAATGTCTTTCTTTTTTCCTCTTGATTATTATATGTAACTCTCATATGTTCCTACGTCTAAATTAGTCCTTAATCATTTTCTTTCTGTAATTCGTTTCTTTGTCGTTATTCGGATTGCTCCTTCAATACCCTTGTTTATGTATTGAGTGTGCTGTCTATTCGCATTGAATTGCACTTAGCTCTACAACATAGCTTGTCTCATATCCCAATTTGTTTTTTGGAGTGTGATTTGTGTGTGCTCAATTGTGAGGGTGAGTTTGTAAGGGAGTGACACATTGATTCGAGTGTTGAGTGCTAAACACGAGTGAACTACATTTACGAGTGAATACACGTGAGGGAGCGCTTGTGAGGTCCTTTTTTTTTCTTTTACCTTTCTTTTGTAGCATGGAAAATCCAGACGACAATACTAACATTATTGATGCACGATTGAGAGAAGCACAACAACGAACCATGGAAAGACTAATTCGAGGAATAGAAGAGTTGACTGATCGAATAGGAAGATTGGAGATTCAAAATCAAGCACGACAGAGGATTCCACAACCTACGCCCTCAACTGATACATATGAGGGCGACAATTCTGATCACCACGAGGATAATCCACATGCGGTTGGTCATGGCTTGATGCGAGGGCGAGACCATGGAAGAAGGTATCATAATTTACAACAACGAGTTCCTTATGATGATAGAATTGATCGTAACGTGGGGAGCATCAAATTAAAACTTCCCAAGTTTTATGGCAAAACCGATCCAGAGGAGTACCTTCAATGGGAGAAAACGGTGGAGTCGGTGTTCAACTGTCATAATTTTAGTGATAAAAAGAAGGTACTGTTATGCATTGCTCAATTCAAACAATATGCTCAAATTTGGTGGGATAAATTGATGTCAAGTAGGAGAAGAAACCTTGAAGCACCAATTGATTCACGGTACGAGTTCAAAGAGTCCATGAGGAAGCGTTTTATTCCACAATATTTTCAACGGGACATGGCGCAAAAGCTTCAAGCATTGAAACAAGGACGCAAGTCTGTGGAAGATTATTACAAGGAGATGGATACATTGATGGATCGACTTGATCTCGATGAGGACATGGAGGCTCTCATGGCGCGGTTTCTTAATGGGTTAAACACAGAGATTGCAGACAAGACTGATTTACAGCCTTATTCTAATATTGAAGAGTTGTTGCACATTGCAATTAAGATCGAGAGGCAAATCCAAAGAAGATCTCAACGGTATTCTTCTAAAACTTTTCCCAATTCTACTTCTACATGGAAAAAGGATAGTAAGAACATTGATTATATGCATATAAATCCAGAGATTAATGAGAAGCCTCAAGCTAAATTTGAGAAAGGGGAGAGTTCTAGAACAGGGAAAGAAAAAGTAGAAAAGTCTAATGTTCGAAATAGGGATTTAAAGTGTTGGAGATGTCAAGGGGTAGGACACTATAGTAGAGATTGCCCAAATGCAAGAATTATGACCATCAAGGAGGGAGAAATTGTTACGGATGACGAGGCACATGACGACATAAATGAGGAAACTGATGAGAGTGAGGAGTTTAGCGAAGAGGACCCTACACATATATCTTTGGTTACTCGACGAGCTCTAAACACCCACATTAAGGAGGACGGCCTAGACCAAAGAGAGAACTTGTTTCAAACTCGTTGTCTTGTTCAATCTGTACCTTGTAGTGTTGTCATTGATAGCGGTAGTTGCACCAATGTTGTGAGTTCCATTCTGGTCAAAAGACTTAATTTGAAGACACAACCACATCCAAGACCCTACAAGCTTCAATGGTTGAATGATTGTGGGGAAGTATGGGTAACTCAACAAACTCTTGTTTCATTTACTATTGGAAAATATGTTGATGATGTTTTATGTGATGTTGTATCCATGCATGTTGGAGATTTACTACTGGGGAGGCCATGGCAATTTGATCGTCGGGTAATGTATGATGGGTATGCAAATCGATACTCTTTTACTCACAATGGTAGAAAAACTACTCTTGTTCCATTGTCTCCAAAAGATGTATTTATTGATCATTGCAAACTTGAAAAGAAAAGACAAGAGGCTGATGCAAAAGCAGAGATTGAAAAAGAATCAAGTGAAAAAATGAGCTTGAGTGAAAAGCAAAAGAGTAACACTCAGCCTAGAGAAAAAAAAAAAAGAGAAAAGCCAAATCAGTAAGCTTGTATGTTAGATCAAGTGAGGCTAGGAATGTTTTGCTCTCTAACCAGACTATTCTTGTACTTATGTGCAAGGGGTCTTGTTACTTTACTAACATGCTTAACCCTTCTTTGCCTAGTGATTTTGTTGTGCTTTTGCAAGAGTTTGAAGATTTATTTTCTGAGGAGATGCCTAGTAGTTTGCCACCACTTAGAGGGATTGAACACAAGATTGACTTCATTCCTGGCGCGCCCATTCCAAACCGACCAGCATATAGGACTAATCCAAAGGAGGCTGAAGAGATACAAAGGCAAGTAAGTGAACTCCTTGCTAAAGGGTATGTACGTGAAAGTTTGAGTCCTTGTTCTGTTCCAGTTATTCTTGTACCTAAGAAAGATGGTTCTTGGCGTATGTGTGTTGATTGTAGGGCTATAAACAAGATAACTATAAAGTATAGGCATCCAATTCCTAGATTAGATGATATGCTTGATGAATTGCATGGATGTAGTCTTTTTACTAAGATTGATTTAAAATCGGGTTATCATCAAATTCGCATGCATATTGGGGATGAGTGGAAAACAGCTTTTAAAACCAAGTATGGTCTTTATGAATGGTTGGTTATGCCTTTTGGATTAACTAATGCACCTAGTACATTCATGAGACTAATGAACCATGTCTTACGAGAATACTTAGGTAAGTTTGTGGTTGTTTATTTTGATGACATCCTTGTTTACTCTAAATCTTTAGATGATCATATTACCCATGTACGCAATGTTTTGACTACTTTAAGAAATGAATGTTTGTATGTAAATTTAAAGAAATGTAGCTTTTGCATGGAAAAAGTTAACTTTCTTGGGTTTGTAGTTTCATCTAATGGTGTTGAGGTTGATGAGGAGAAAGTGAAGGCTATAAAAGAGTGGCCTACACCTAAAAATGTAAGTGAGGTAAGAAGTTTTCATGGTCTTGCAAGTTTCTACCGTAGGTTCATTAAGAATTTTAGTACAATTGCTTCACCCTTGAATGAACTTGTTAAGAAAAATGTATCCTTTATATGGGAAAAAGATCAAGAACTTGCTTTTAATACTTTGAAAGAAAAATTGAGTTCTGCTCCTTTGCTTGCATTACCTAATTTTGAGTCTACTTTTGAAATTGAATGTGATGCAAGTGGAGTAGGGATAGGTGTTGTATTAATGCAAAATCAAAGACCTTTAATGTTCTTTAGTGAGAAGTTGACTGGTGCATCTTTGAGGTATCCAACTTATGACAAAGAGCTTTATGCTTTGGTTCGTGCATTGCAAACCTGGCAACATTATCTTTGGCCTAAGGAGTTCATTATTCATACGGATCATGAAAGTTTAAAGCATTTGAGAGTACAAAATAAACTCAACAGACGACATGCTAAGTGGTTAGAATTTATTGAAACATTCCCTTATGTCATAAGATATAAACAAGGTAAGGAGAACATTGTTGCCGATGCTTTATCACGAAGGTATGTCCTCCTCAATACTTTGAATGCTAGGTTGTTGGGTTTTGAACACATAAAGGATTTGTATCAACATGACATGTTCTTTGCTCCTTTTGTTGAATCTTGTGAAAAAGGACTCTTACTTGTTGTTAGATGGATTTTTGTTCCGAAAAGGCAAACTTTGCATACCATCTTGTTCCATACGTGAGCTACTTGTGAGGGAAGCTCATGGAGGTGGTTTAATGGCACACCATGGAGTTTCTAAAACTTATGATATGCTGTCTGAACAATTTTTTTTGGCCTAAAATGAGACATGATGTTCATAAAGTTTGTGCTCGTTGCATAGCATGTAAACAAGCTAAGTCTAGGCTTCAACCACATGGTTTATACTCCCCATTACCAGTTTCTAATGGTCCTTGGATTGATATATCAATGGATTTTGTTTTAGGTTTACCTAGGACTAGGAAAGGTTATGATAGCATCTTTGTTGTGGTTGATCGATTTAGTAAAATGGCTCATTTTATTCCTTGTCACAAAACTGATGATGCAAAACATATTGCAGACCTGTTCTTTAGGGAAGTTGTACGATTGCATGGCATTCCTAAAAGCATCGTTAGTGATCGTGATGTCAAATTTTTAAGCCACTTTTGGCGTGTTTTATGGGGTAAGTTAGGAATTAAGCTCGTATATTCAACTACTTGTCATCCTCAAACGGATGGACAAACTGAAGTTATTAACAGAACCATGACTACTATGCTTAGGGCTATTATTGATAAGAATCTTAAGACTTGGGAGGATTGTTTGCCATTTATAGAATTTGCATATAATAGGGTTGTTCATAGCACTACTAAATGCACACCTTTTGAAATTGTTTATGGCTTTAATCCTTTAACCCCCATTGACTTGTTACCTATACCGTCAAAAGAATTTGTGAATTTTGATGCAAATACCAAGGTTGAGTTTGTTCATAAATTGCACAAGCAAGTAAAAGAACAAATTGAGAAACAAAATTCCAAGGTTGCCACCCGAATTAATAAAGGACGTAAGATTGTCATCTTCAAGCCAGGAGATTGGGTTTGGGTGCATTTTCGAAAAGAAAGATTTCCTACTCAAAGAAAATCTAAGCTTTTACCACGAGGAGATGAACCTTTTCAAGTTCTTGAGCGCATCAATGACAATGCTTATAAAATTGATTTACCACGTAAGTACGGTGTTAGTGCAACTTTTAATGTTGCTGATTTGAGTCCTTTTGATGTAGGTGATGGCTTGGATTCGAGGACGAATCCTTCTCAAGAGGGGGAGAATGATATGAACAACGACCAAGGAATTTCCATACCTCAAGGTCCAATTACAAGGACGAGAGCCAAGAAGCTACAACAAACCTTATACAGTTATATTCAAGCTATGGTGAGCTCATCAAAGGAAATTCTAGAAGACGTTGGTGACCTCCCTTATATGTTATGCAAAGTTGAGCTTCAAGACAGAGATGAATTAAATGCACTTTAAGTTGCATTTAATGAACTCCGCTGAATTTATCAATAGTCCAAGGATGACTAATAAGCCCATTTTATTATTTGCATTATTTAATTATAGTTTAACTATTTGTTTTTATATTTAAGCTAGTTTTAAATATAGGAGTTAAGGTTATATTGTAACCCACATAGGTTACTATATTCCACCATTAACCAGCCATTTTAATATGGAGGTCATGGGTATTTCTCATTTACTAGCCCATTTAATTTTGGAGTTATGTATCACATAGGTTACGGTTTGTAAAGGCTATATAAAGCCTTCTTTTCTTTGATTAGACATCAGATTTTGGAATTGAGAATAAAATTTCTATTTTAGCTTTGTTGAGAGCTAAACTTTCTTTGCAAATTCTTGTGTTTAGAACTTGCATGTAGAGTCATTCAAGTGGTATTGATCAAACCTCTTGTGGAGTGATTCGAATCACGAGTTTAGAAACGAGTTTTCTTTACTCTTGATCTTGATCATCAAGGTAATCCGTTCCATACTTTCCCTTGGGTTGATTTCCATATCAAAGGGGGCAGAGCTTACTTAGCCTTCTCCCCTCTTCCTATTTGAATCTTATTACAATCTTCAGAAGGAAGAGTTTATTGATTACAATCCTATATCATTTGTTGATAGATAGGGCCGATAGCCACCTGACGAGAGAGGTTCTTAAGGATATTGTGGAGAGAGCCTCCGCTCTCGTTTTTTCTTCTCGCTAACGATCTTCTTTTCTTCCTCATTCCGGCATGATCAGAGAAGCTATGACTGACCTGGTCCCCTTTTCAGACAAGACCCTCTTTCTTTTTCTTTCTTTGTTTTTCCGCTTTTTAATTGGGAATCAACCCCCTCTGCTCTGATGGTGTTAATATAACACATGCGGAAGCAATTTGGATCTTAGGCACTTTTAGAACATCAATTATTGTAAATGACTAGCATGTTCATAAGTATTAAAACTTAATGAGTTTAAATACTAACCTTTTGTAGTTCAAACTCCTTTTGCCTCACGAACCGATTTCGAACCACCACTAGTGTCTTCTCCACTATTCTCCGGCCTTAGAACGGGATTGTGGAATCCGGTGAGTGACTAAACTTGGGAGGGATTTTGTATACGTGAAAGAGAGTGCTTGTGAGAGGTTTTTCATCAAGATGAAGAAAACCTTCCAAGTATCATGATCACTCTATTTAAAGAGTCAAGTTTGCATGTTCATGCAAACTTGAGATCACCAAATCTTGACACTTAAAATTCCACTCAAATGTTTGAGATTATGTGGCAAGCATGCATGTTTGAGTTAACCAAATTTTGACACTCAAAATTCCACTCAAACTTGTGGGGTTTATTTGGCAAACATGCAAGTTTGGTTAAACCAAATTTTGAGACCTCAAAATTCCACTAACATGATTTTTCCATTAGATGAAAGTCAACATTTTGACTTTCTTCATTTTAATTAGATGAAAGTCAACATTTTGACTTTCTTCATTTTAATTCAACAATTAATTTGAATAATGAATTTCAAATTAAAGTAACATTAAATAATTAATTAAACTATTTAATTAATATTTAATATTAATTCAAATGCCAATCCCAGTCAATTCCGACACATAATTGATTAAGATATTTAAATCTTATTTAAATATCTCAGATTCTCTCTTTTCGTTTATTTCGTAAATAAAATAAAATTGCGGTTAAATATATCATATATATGTAACGCATATTCCCTAATTTGAATTCGAACACTTCGAACTCACTCGTCACACTGTTCTATGGTTTAGTCCGATATGAGCTAGCAGAGGGACCTAATGGACCTATAGATCATGGGCTCCAACGATTCAAGATTAACCGATTAAACTCATTAACCTGGTTAACCAACATTCGTTAACTACTAGGACACTCCACTATAGCCTAGTAGTTGCACTCCCCTCACTATAGATATATTTCTGTCCATCTGATATAACCATGATTAGTAAGTCGATCCTTCACAGGTTGTTCGTAACTAGAGCTGGGTCAATTTACCGTTTTACCCCTGGAGTTACTTCTTGTTCCTTATGTCTCACTGATCCTCTAATAAACAATTGGTTTGTGGTCCAACCAGTAAACCGAATCCCTCTCAGGCCAATGAGAGGGTGGGGCCCCTTGTTCAAGACCTGGAGTCAGTGCTTAAGGGAACTACCTTTCTTCTATCCCTAAAAGTGGGTAGGAGTGAATTCCGTCTTGCACCCCACGTCCCCAGCCATTCACCCAGTCTTACCCCTGAAATGGGAGGCCTGTTGAGTCGGCGAACTAGAGCCACTCTCACCCATGCAAATCTAAGGATAATTCCGAATAAACAGGAGTTCATGGTTAGCTCAGGATTAAAACCGAGTTACCTAGGTTATCGAATGAAAAGAAAATCAGTCTCAACAGTAAACGACTTTATAAAGTGAGAGTGGTTTTCTTCATGGTCCGATCTTATGCAATACTCATTGCATAGGACGCCCCCACTCACATGTCTCCACATGCACAATTTAGTGATCGCATTGTTTATATCATATACAAAAGTGGGCCGCATCCATAGTGTCCCCAGAATAAGGTACTCAGCCTTATCCTTATATTATAGATCATTTTGACTATATACTTGAACTTGATCCACTCTTATGTCTCTACATATAGTTCAAGTAGTCATACTATAGCCAGAGTGTTCTTAGTTTATTGGATTTAGATTAATGATCGTAAAGTTCACTTTATTCAATAACAATTTTTTCTGAATAAACAACAATAATAACTTTATTGAAAATAGAATATATCTTTGTTTACAAACTATGAGTTTTAGGACATAAAACCCAACAAACTCCCACTTGGACTAAAACTCTAGTGGGGTTTTATAACGTTGAGTAGAGAGAAATACAATAAACTAGGGCATCACATACTCATGCCTTTTCTCCCTCATTTGCCCTAGATTACATAACTCGTAGTCCTAGACTCACTAGGTGCCCTTCAAACACTTTAGCCGTGAGGGGCTTTGTAAATGGATCAGCAATGTTGTGTTCTGAAGCTATCTGTGTGACGATCACATCTCCTCGTTGCACAATCTCCCTTATGAGATGATATTTGCGCTCAATATGTTTTCCTCGCTTATGGCTTCTTGGTTCTTTTGAATTTGCAACTGCTCCACTGTTATCACAATAAAGAGTGACGGGAAGATGCATATTTGGAACGACTTCCAAATCAGTTAAGAACTTCCTAAGCCATACAGCTTCTTTCGCTGCTTCACAAGCAGCAACATACTCAGCCTCCATGGTGGAATCAGCAATGCAACCTTGCTTTATGCTTCTCCATATTACTGCTCCTCCGTTCAGAGTGAAGACAGATCCTGATGTCGATTTCCTTGTATCTACATCGGTCTGAAAATCTGAGTCAGTGTACCCTGTAAGGATCAGATCCTTAGCACCGTACATTAGCATATAGTCCCTCGTTCTCCTAAGATACTTGAGGATATTCTTAACGGCAGTCCAATGAGTACGTCCCGGATTGGACTGATATCTGCTGACAATTCCCACAGCATAGCATATGTCGGGTCGGGTACATAGCATAGCATACATCAGACTACCGACCGCTGATGCATAGGGAATGTGTTTCATATCCTCAACTTCTTGAGGTGTCTTAGGACTTTGTTCCTTCGACAAATGAACTCCATGCCTGAAAGGTAATAATCCTTTCTTGGAGTCCTGCATCTTATATCGAATCAACATTTTGTCGATGTACGATGCTTGAGACAAAGCTAGTGTTTTGTTCTTGCGATTTCGAACAATTTGGATTCCAAGAACAAACTGAGCCTCACCCAAATCTTTCATTTGGAATTGTGTCGCCAGCCAATGCTTAATGTCAGTCAGAATTCCCACATCATTTCCAATTAGTAGGATATCGTCAACGTACAACACCAGGAAAGCTACTGTAGAGTTGACTATCCTTTTATAAACACAAGGTTCGTCAACATTCTGTTTAAAGCCATAAGATTTGATCGCAGTATCAAACTTTATGTTCCAGGATCGAGATGCTTGCTTCAACCCATAAATGGATCTTTTAAGCTTGCAAACCCTTTGCTCGTGATCCTGTTCAATGAACCCCTCTGGTTGAGCCATATAGATACTCTCTTCAAGATCGCCGTTTAGAAAAGCTGTCTTAACATCCATTTGCCAAATTTCATAATCATAAAATGTGGCAATAGACAAGAGTATTCTAATTGATTTAAGCATAGCAACAGGTGAGAAGGTTTCTTCATAGTCCACCCCCTCTCTTTGGGTATAACCCTTTGCTACTAGTCTTGCTTTAAAGGTCTGTACCTTACCGGTTTGGTCTCGTTTTCTCTTATAGATCCATTTGCAACCAATAGGTTTTACCCCATCTGGTTGATCTACAAGTTCCCAGACTGAATTGAAGTACATTGACTCCATTTCAAGATTCATGGCTTTAATCCACTGATCTCTATCAACATCATTCATTGCCTGTTTATAGGACAATGGATCCTCAACGCCATCATCAGGTATGATGACTTGAGTTTCTATCAAACCCAAGTAACGATCGGGTTGAGTTATAACCCTCCCACTACGTCGAGGCATTCTCAACTTTTGAGAAGGATGTGATTGACCAGAAGTGTCAGCTCCATCAACAACTCTGGTTGAACGACCAGCTTGATCAACAACTCTTGTTGTTTTATCAGTAACTTCTTTAGAAATCTCACTTAATACTAGTTTGCTACGAGGTTGATGATTTCTTACGTGATCTTCCTCTAAGAATGTAGCGTTCGTTGATACAAACACTCTATTTTCTTGAGGATCATAAAACAAACCACCTTTCGTCTCTTTGGGGTATCCTACGAATAGACATAATTTTGAACGACGTTCTAATTTCTTGGGATTTTGCAACAACACATGTGCTGGACATCCCCAAATTCTGAAGTGACGTAAACTACCTTTACGCCCTTTCCATAACTCATAAGGTGTTTCTGAAACACTCTTAGTAGGAACCATGTTCAAAATGTATGTAGCAGTCTCCACTGCATATCCCCAAAACGGATCGGGTAATTGAGCGAAACTCATCATGGACCGAACCATGTCCAATAGAGTTCTATTTCTCCTTTCTGATACACCATTTTGTTGAGGCACACCAGGGGCTGAGAGTTGAGACCTTATTCCATGTTCTATCATATAGTCCTGAAATCTTAAATCCATGTACTCTCCTCCTCGATCTGATCGAAGTGTTTTAATAGTTTTACCTAATAGATTCTCAACCTCAGTCTTATACTCTCTGAATTTTTCAAGAGCTTCCGACTTGTGATGCATTAGGTAAAGATAGCCATACCTTGAATAATCATCAATAAAACTGATGAAATATTCATACCCTCCTCGTGCTTTGACATTCATTGGACCACAGAGATCTGTATGCACGAGTTCTAAGGTTTCTTTGGCTCTATTGCCTTTTTCGCAAAATGATCGTTTAGTCATTTTACCCTCAAGACAAGACTCACATGGAGGTAAAGAATTGTCTTCTAACTTATTTAGAAGTCCTCTTTTAACCAATCTCTCAATCCTATTGAGATTAATGTGGCCTAGTCTTAAGTGCCAAAGATAGGTATTAGGAGAAATCTTTTGTCGCTTATTTTGAGTTTCAGCTGTTTTAAACATCTCAATATTTAAAATAGCTTTTGTTTTGCTCGGTTTTAACATATATAAGTTGTTTTCTAGTTTTGCAGAACAAATATGAATACCTCTTTTGCAAATGAACACTTCATTGATTTCAAAAGATACTTTATACAACTGTTCTAATAAACAAGAGATGGATATTAGATTTCTTTTCATTCCAGGAACAAAAAGTACATTATCTAATATAATGAATCTATCTCCAAAAAACAACTTTAAATTTCCTACTGATCTTGCTGAGACAACCTCTCCTGTTCCAACCCTGAGTGTTATCTCGCCATCCGCAAGCATTCTCCAGGAGCTAGTTTCCTGGTAAAAAGAACAAATATGATTAGTCGTCCCTGAATCTAGTATCCAAGTTGAGTTGTCATACTCTACTAAACACATTTCTACAACGAGTAAATCATATTTACCTTGTTGTGTCTTTTCGGCTTTCTTCTCTGCAAGGTATTTTGGGCAGTTTCTCTTCCAGTGCCCGTTTTCGTTGCAGTGGAAACATTTTCCTTTATCTACTTTTTGAACCTTGTTCTTGCGGTTAGTAGGAATCTTATTTTTCCCTTTTCCCTTCTTCTTCATCAAAACACTTTTAGAAGTTGAAGGTCCAGACTTATTTTTGGAGGACGATCCTCGTAGTAATTTCTTGGAGATAGCAACATTTGCTTCTCCTGTTTGTCCCTTGTTTGTTAAGAGGGACTGATAAGTCTGTAGCTCATTGAAAAGAGCAGTCAAGTTATATTCTATTTTGTTCATAACCACATTGGTGCGGAACTGGAAGAAGCTCTTCGGAAGAGACATCATGATAAAACTGACTTGACTCTTCTCATCAATGACAGCTTCATTTTCTTCTACCACATTGAAATGGACCATCATGTCCAGGACATGTTCTCTAACTGAGGTCCCTTCTTTCATACGGCAGTTGTAAATGTATTTTATGGCTTCATGTCTAAGGGAGAAGGACGGTTGTCCAAACATCCCTTTTAGAGATTCCATAATCTCTTTAGCAGTACCCATAACATCGTGTTTCTTAGCCAAGACATCAGATATGCTGGCTAGAATGTACACTCGGGTTTTGTCATTTGCCTTTATCCATCTGTCATATGCATCCCGAGCTGTTCGGTTTGCATTTGAGTTTGGGTTTGGAGGACACTCCTCAGTTAAAACAAACTTTAAATCATCAATGACCAGTATTGTGTTTAGGTTTGATTTCCAAGTTGTGTAGTTGTCGCCGTTTAATTTCTCAGAAGCGAGTAATTGTACTATTGAGTTTGTCATGCTGTGATATAAAGAAAATTCTATTAGTGATTTTGACTTAATCCTGTTTAATCCAATCAGTTTTAGCAAATGTAATAATGTACCCAAATCATTATTAATTTGCAACGATACTTTAGTGAGTTAGAGCAACTGCTACCGAGGGGCAGTCAATCACTCATTCACTAAACCAAGACATTCTTGACTTAAACACTAATCCCAGAATAACTCTTGTTCCTATAGTGTTTTAGTTATCGCTATTTTGGTCAAGAATATACTAACTCTTAGTAATTCTTCGCAAGTGTGACCCACCAATTTCAGACCTCAGAAATCGGCCCCAACAACGCTATCGAATGAAAAGGCCAAAGTTGGGAATGGACCTAAGAAATCCTATCCATTTCTGGAGTTTGCGTTGTTCCGACTCCCATGTTACGACCCTCCGAATGGGTAGTTGCTCTAGGGCAACATGCAGGCGGAACATGGGAATCTCACGGTGCAACCTAGTGGTGGAGACCATAGGACGTGTTGACTTCCTTCTCCCACTTACTATAAATACTTTCTCAATTCCCCTTGTTATTGACTCATGCAAATACCTTCCGAATGGAGGACGCTCCCAGGGCGACACGAGGCCGAGCATGAATCTCACTGTGTGAATTTTACAGAGAGCGTGAAGAGAAAACGATGTATCTTATACACCTTTTTCCT
This sequence comes from Cucurbita pepo subsp. pepo, assembly GCF_057944985.1. Classification (NCBI taxonomy): domain Eukaryota; kingdom Viridiplantae; phylum Streptophyta; class Magnoliopsida; order Cucurbitales; family Cucurbitaceae; genus Cucurbita; species Cucurbita pepo. The sequence continues at coordinate 11,928,515 of NC_141807.1, forward strand.
CCCACTAAGTATTTTATATGGTTGGGTATACTCATTACTTAAGTATATTCTGGCTAATTAAATATAACTTAAGTCTAGGTGATTTTTCTAAATCTTAAATCACTTAAGCATGCTCATAAAACTCGGCTAACTAAGCTCAAGTACTGGTCCGATCTCCAGGTAGTAGGTGTTCCGTAAACCGTCAACTTAAGTACCTTCAGCCTTAGACAAGATCGTGCCAGGTGAGCTTTCTCGTAACCGCAATTTTATAAGACATCGACCCCTTTTAACTGTTAAAATTGATCGTGCTCGGTTCTTAACCCTTAGTGAGCATGCACTTATCTTTATTATAGATTTTAACGTCTACCTCATTTTATGACGTTGAAAATAACCTATAACATGCTTTATATAACAATTTATATAATCATCCATTCCATGCAATAATATAACAATTTATATCTATCACTCATGGAACCCTAAGACATGCATACTATACATTATAACACTTATAACATACTTGGAATGCATGGAACATGCTTAGCCTATGGTGGGATTTTAAATCTATATGACATACTTTATGCATATACATTTTCTATTTAATTAAAACATACATTCATAATGCATAATTAATTAAACACACTAAAGTGGGTTGGTTTTGGCATTTTAAAGCAAGCAATTAACTAAATTATTACATTAATAACTAAAAATAACTTGAGCCGCTCCCGACGATCACGAACTGGACCAACCAACTCTTAAAAACGTTCAATCGGTCCCCAACGACAGAAAAAACACCCGAACCGCCTCTTCCATCCTCTTCGGTTCAGCTTGCTTATCTCTTCCATTTTCGATCAATTACAACCTAAAGTGGACTCTAATGACTTTATAAAAATTACAGACCTTTCTTCATTTATTAAAGCCCATACACCTTAGGCTTATTACAATAATTGTATCAAATGGAAGCATAAAAAAAAATGCCAAAACCAAAACCATCCACTTTAGCAACCACAATTTCATGCATGAAATGGTACCCACCATGATCAAATTAATGTAAATAAAGTGCCTAAAACTTGCTCTGATACCAATTGATGGTGTTAATATAACACATGCGGAAGCAATTTGGATCTTAGGCACTTTTAGAACATCAATTATTGTAAATGACTAGCATGTTCATAAGTATTAAAACTTAATGAGTTTAAATACTAACCTTTTGTAGTTCAAACTCCTTTTGCCTCACGAACCGATTTCGAACCACCACTAGTGTCTTCTCCACTATTCTCCGGCCTTAGAACGGGATTGTGGAATCCGGTGAGTGACTAAACTTGGGAGGGATTTTGTATACGTGAAAGAGAGTGCTTGTGAGAGGTTTTTCATCAAGATGAAGAAAACCTTCCAAGTATCATGATCACTCTATTTAAAGAGTCAAGTTTGCATGTTCATGCAAACTTGAGATCACCAAATCTTGACACTTAAAATTCCACTCAAATGTTTGAGATTATGTGGCAAGCATGCATGTTTGAGTTAACCAAATTTTGACACTCAAAATTCCACTCAAACTTGTGGGGTTTATTTGGCAAACATGCAAGTTTGGTTAAACCAAATTTTGAGACCTCAAAATTCCACTAACATGATTTTTCCATTAGATGAAAGTCAACATTTTGACTTTCTTCATTTTAATTAGATGAAAGTCAACATTTTGACTTTCTTCATTTTAATTCAACAATTAATTTGAATAATGAATTTCAAATTAAAGTAACATTAAATAATTAATTAAACTATTTAATTAATATTTAATATTAATTCAAATGCCAATCCCAGTCAATTCCGACACATAATTGATTAAGATATTTAAATCTTATTTAAATATCTCAGATTCTCTCTTTTCGTTTATTTCGTAAATAAAATAAAATTGCGGTTAAATATATCATATATATGTAACGCATATTCCCTAATTTGAATTCGAACACTTCGAACTCACTCGTCACACTGTTCTATGGTTTAGTCCGATATGAGCTAGCAGAGGGACCTAATGGACCTATAGATCATGGGCTCCAACGATTCAAGATTAACCGATTAAACTCATTAACCTGGTTAACCAACATTCGTTAACTACTAGGACACTCCACTATAGCCTAGTAGTTGCACTCCCCTCACTATAGATATATTTCTGTCCATCTGATATAACCATGATTAGTAAGTCGATCCTTCACAGGTTGTTCGTAACTAGAGCTGGGTCAATTTACCGTTTTACCCCTGGAGTTACTTCTTGTTCCTTATGTCTCACTGATCCTCTAATAAACAATTGGTTTGTGGTCCAACCAGTAAACCGAATCCCTCTCAGGCCAATGAGAGGGTGGGGCCCCTTGTTCAAGACCTGGAGTCAGTGCTTAAGGGAACTACCTTTCTTCTATCCCTAAAAGTGGGTAGGAGTGAATTCCGTCTTGCACCCCACGTCCCCAGCCATTCACCCAGTCTTACCCCTGAAATGGGAGGCCTGTTGAGTCGGCGAACTAGAGCCACTCTCACCCATGCAAATCTAAGGATAATTCCGAATAAACAGGAGTTCATGGTTAGCTCAGGATTAAAACCGAGTTACCTAGGTTATCGAATGAAAAGAAAATCAGTCTCAACAGTAAACGACTTTATAAAGTGAGAGTGGTTTTCTTCATGGTCCGATCTTATGCAATACTCATTGCATAGGACGCCCCCACTCACATGTCTCCACATGCACAATTTAGTGATCGCATTGTTTATATCATATACAAAAGTGGGCCGCATCCATAGTGTCCCCAGAATAAGGTACTCAGCCTTATCCTTATACTATAGATCATTTTGACTATATACTTGAACTTGATCCACTCTTATGTCTCTACATATAGTTCAAGTAGTCATACTATAGCCAGAGTGTTCTTAGTTTATTGGATTTAGATTAATGATCGTAAAGTTCACTTTATTCAATAACAATTTTTTCTGAATAAACAACAATAATAACTTTATTGAAAATAGAATATATCTTTGTTTACAAACTATGAGTTTTAGGACATAAAACCCAACATGCTCCTCTTTCTTTCTTTCCTAGGTCACAGCTTGACTTTATTGCACGCATTTGGTGCGCTATTGAAATAAGATTCCTATACCTATATATAAGTGGTCAAAGGAGATCCCCATCTCAAGGAGGTCCTCCACTTTAATTGGCTAGTGGATCTTCCTCTCTCCGAATTGCAATTTGTTTGGATTATCCTCGTTGTACTTACTCTTTCGAAGGATCACCTGCTTCCTCTCCGCTCTCTTTTCTTTTCTTTTCCCTTTAATCTCTCTGCGTAACACTTAGGGATTTGAGTGAAGCAGCAGGCAATACGACAGAGCAAAAGCTAACGACTTTCTTTTTCATATTTCTTGTTTGCTTGAAGCTACGGCATCCCACCAATTCTATCCGAAAGAGTGAGTTGATGCTATGGTGGTGCCTGACCCTGATTGCTCAATTGTTAACCGAGCTAAACCATTCCCCCCGCCCTTCTTTGTTAGTTAAATCAAATAATTTTTCTTTTAACGGTTCAATTACTTTCTTTCGAGTGATTTGATTCATCAATAGGGGCCCATCCCATACCATAGGAAGTTGCTTCTTGGAATGCTGTCGTTCAAGCACAGGCTGCCCACTGATTCAATCAATCTTCACCAGCCAGATCTTGCTACTAGAAAACCGAAGGAGCACACAAAGCGAAGGGACTCACCAAGCTAGAACGTAGTTGTTTGTGTAAACGGAATCGAGTTTCAAATCATAAGATGACGAAGTGAACCAACGAATCAAGCTGAACACATCTTTGATCCACTCTACGAAATGAAAGGGAGATCTTGCAAAACAACCACAGCAACGCCCGGATCTGCAAGAATGGCTATGTAGGTCATGTTGAGTTATGGAGTCTGCTCCCTGTATTTATAGCTTGGTCAATGGCTATATCCGGTAAAGCTATATATGGTACATAGCTATATATAGTAGATGGTTAAATCTGGTAAAGCTATATTTAGTAGACTGAACCATATATATATCCCGTCCAGTAAAGCTCTTAAATGTACTTTTCTATTCTCTGTACTCTCTTGTTGTACATGCCTGAAGTCATCAATAAAAATCCTTTTAGCCAGAGTTCTCCTTGCAACTTCTCTCTATCCTTCTCTTTGTGTTCATCTAGATCGAGCGTGTGCGTTGTTGTGCGATCCTAACAACTGGTATCGATCCTAACAACTGGTATCAGAGCAAGGCAAAATTCACCACGATCTGTGAAGATGGAAAGTTCAAAGATTGGAATTGAGAAGTTCGATGGATCCGATTTCGGTTTCTGGAAGATGCAGATTGAAGATTATCTGTACCAGAAAGATCTTCACGAACCTCTGTTGGGGGTGAAGCCGGATACCATGACCACGGAACAGTGGAAGCTCAAGGATCGACAAGCCTTAGGGATGATCCGGTTGACGCTATCCAGAAACGTGGCGTTTAACATCATCAAGGAGAAGACAACGTCAGATCTGATGAAGGCGCTGTCAAATATGTATGAAAAACCGTCGGCTATGAACAAGGTGTATTTGATGCGTAGATTGTTCAATCTACAGATGTCTGAAGGTGGACGTGTTGCGGATCATATAAATGAATTCAATATGATCATAAGTCAACTGGGTTCGGTGGAAATTAATTTCGAAGATGAAATTAAAGCGTTGATTTTGATGTCATCCTTACCCGAGTCATGGGATACTGTTGTTGCCGCAATCAGCAGTTCCCGAGGATCTGATAAACTGAAGTTTGATGAAATTCGAGATGTAGTTCTCAGCGAAAGTATTTGCAAACGGGAAACTGGAGATTCATCAGGCAATGCTCTCAGTGTTGATCGAAGGGGAAGAAGCAAATCAAAGAGCTCAAACAAACATGGGCGTTCAAAATCAAAGAACCGGGGAAAATCTCCAAACAAACCCAACGTAACGTGTTGGAGCTGTGGGGGAAAAGGACACTTTCGGACAGATTGTACAAAGCTAAAGAAGAAGCAGAATCATAAATCTGAAGATGATGATGATTCTATATACACAACAGAAGATGCTGAGGACGTTTTAATCCTTAGTGTGGATAGCCCAGCTGAATCCTGGATTTTGGATTCAGGTGCATCGTTCCATTCGTCTCCAAGTAAGGAATTGTTTCGAAATTTCAAATCAGGAAATTTCGGGAAGGTGTATCTTGCTGACAATAAAACCTTGGAGATTGAAGGAAAGGGAGATGTCTCCATACAAGCTCCAGCAGGAAATCAATGGACATTACAAGATGTCAGATACATTCCTGGTCTCAAGAAGAACCTGATCTCTATTGGTCAGTTGGATAGCACAGGCTATGCAGCAGAGTTTGGAAAGAGTTCCTGGAAGATTGTGAAGGGCGCCATGGTTGTTGCGCGTGGCACAAAATCTGGAACCTTATACACTACTGCAGAGTGTATAAACATGACTGCTGCTGCTGAGAGTGCTTCCAATTCAAGTCTATGGCACAATAGACTTGGACATATGAGCGTCAAAGGAATGAAGATGCTCACTGCGAAAGGAGCTTTAGAAGGCTTAAAATCTGTTGATATGGGTCTTTGTGAGAGCTGCGTTATGGGCAAACAGAAACGAGTTAGTTTCACAAAGGCTGCCAGAGAACCGAAGAAAGTGCGGTTGGAAATGGTCCATACAGACGTCTGGGGACCATCTCCAGTTTCATCACTTGGTGGATCAAGGTACTACGTCACCTTCATCGATGACTTCAGCAGGAAGGTATGGGTTTACTTTCTGAAACATAAGTCAGATGTGTTTACCACCTTCAAGAAGTGGAAAGCTGAAGTTGAAAATCAGACCGGCTTGAAGATCAAATGCCTGAGGTCTGACAATGGAGGAGAGTACAACAAATCAGAGTTTATAACATTTTGTGCAGCTGAGGGAATTAGATTAATAAGAACAATTCCCGGTAAGGCAAGACAAAATGGTATTGCAGAAAGGATGAACATAACCTTGAATGAGCGAGCAAGAAGCATGAGGATTCATTCTGGATTGCCAAAGGCATTCTGGGCTGATGCTGTGAACACAGCAGCATATTTGATTAATAGAGGGCCGTCAGTACCCTTGAAGTTCAAATTGCCCGAAGAAGTATGGACAGGAAAAGAACTCAAGTACTCTCACTTGAGAACCTTTGGCTGTACTGCATATGTTCATGTTGATCCAGAGAAGAGAGATAAGCTTGATGCTAAGGCTGTGAAATGCTACTTCATAGGCTATGGCTCTGACATGTTCGGGTATAGGTTTTGGGATGAGAAAAATATGAAGATCCTAAGACACTGTGATGTGACCTTTGATGAAAATGTCATGTACAAGGACAGAGAGAAGATAAACTCTGAGACTACGAAGCAAGTGGGAGTTGAATTTGAGTGGCAAGAAAATTCACACAGTGATGGTACAACAGAAGCTCAAGAAACTCCTGATCCTATTGCTGAAGAACCAGACGTGGCTGATCCTATTGCTGAAGAACCAGATGTGGAGCAAGTTGCACCTGAACAGGTGTTGAGAAGATCATCCAGAACTACCAGAGCACCAGACAGATATTCAACCTCATTACACTATTTGTTGCTGACTGACGAAGGAGAACCAGAGTCCTTTGATGAGGCCCTACAAGTGGAAGATTCAACTAAGTGGGAGCAAGCCATGGATGATGAGATGAGCTCACTTGAAAGGAATAATACGTGGGTGCTGACTGAGTTGCCTACAGGAAAGAGAGCTCTGTTGAACAAATGGGTGTTCAAAATCAAGGTTGAACCAGATGGCAGAAGGAGGTTTAAGGCTCGGTTAGTAGTTAAAGGATATTCACAAAGAAAAGGCATTGATTATGCTGAGATCTTTTCTCCAGTTGTGAAATTAACTACTATCCGAATTCTACTGAGTATTGTTGCATCGGAGAATTTGCACCTTGAGCAAATGGATGTAAAAACGGCATTTTTACATGGAGATCTAGACGAGGAGATCTATATGCAACAACCCGAAGGATTTGCAGCTCCAAGCAAGGAGCACATGGTGTGTAAGCTCAATAAGAGCTTGTATGGACTGAAACAAGCACCGAGACAATGGTACAAGAAGTTTGACTCCTTCATGAGCAAGAGTGGTTTCCACAGAAGTGAAAAGGATCAGTGTTGCTACCTCAAGAAATACACTGATTCTTATGTGTTTCTACTCCTGTATGTGGATGATATACTAATTGCTGGATCAAGTATGAGGGAGATAAACCACCTGAAGGCAAGCTTGTCTTCAGTATTTGAGATGAAAGATTTAGGTGCAGCGAAGCAGATCCTTGGGATGAGGATTTCTCGAGATAGATCTGCTGGCACATTAAATCTATCCCAAGAGCAGTACATTGAGAAGGTGTTGTCCAAATTCAAGATGAATAACGCTAAACCCAGGACTACCCCCTTGGCAAATCATATTAAATTGTCAAAGGGGCAATCTCCCAAGACAGTTGAGGAACGTGAGCACATGGCATCAGTTCCGTACGCTTCTGCAGTTGGGAGTTTGATGTATGCTATGGTCTGCACTAGACCTGACATAACACATGCAGTGGGAGTTGTTAGCAAGTACATGGCAAATCCAGGGAAGGAACATTGGGAAGCTGTGAAGTGGCTTCTAAGATATCTGAGAGGTACATCCAATACTACACTTTGTTATGGCAATGGCAAAGTAGTTCTGCAAGGTTTTGTGGATGCTGATCTGAGTGGAGATGTAGACTCCAGCAAGAGCACATCTGGGTACATTGGGAAGCTGTGAAGTGGCTTCTAAGATATCTGAGAGGTACATCCAATACTACACTTTGTTATGGCAATGGCAAAGTAGTTCTGCAAGGTTTTGTGGATGCTGATCTGAGTGGAGATGTAGACTCCAGCAAGAGCACATCTGGGTATATCTACACTATAGATGGAACAGCAGTGAGTTGGATGTCTAAGCTTCAGAAATGCGTTGCTCTTTCATCTACTGAAGCTGAGTACGTGGCCATAGCTGAAGCTGGAAAGGAGATGATATGGATGACAGACTATCTAGAAGAATTAGGCCGGAAGCAGTGCAAGAAGATCCTTTATAAAGATAGTCAGAGTGCCATACAGTTGGTGAAAAACCCAGTCTATCATTCAAGAAAAAAACACATTAGAAGACGGTACCATTTCACTCGCAGGTTAGTGGAAGAAGGCGATATGTGTTTGGAGAAGATAGAGGGTGCAAAGAATCCAGCAGACATGTTGACAAAATGTGTTGATGTTGGAAAATTAAAGCTATGCAAAGCCCTAATTGGTATGGTGTAGGATCAGTCTCCAAGTGGGAGAATTGTTGAGTTATGGAGTCTGCTCCCTGTATTTATAGCTTGGTCAATGGCTATATCCGGTAAAGCTATATATGGTACATAGCTATATATAGTAGATGGTTAAATCTAGTAAAGCTATATTTAGTAGACTGAACCATATATATATCTCGTCCAGTAAAGCTCTTAAATGTACTTTTCTATTCTCTGTACTCTCTTGTTGTACATGCCTGAAGTCATCAATAAAAATCCTTTTAGCCAGAGTTCTCCTTGCAACTTCTCTCTATCCTTCTCTTTGTGTTCATCTAGATCGAGCGTGTGCGTTGTTGTGCGATCCTAACAACTGGTATCGATCCTAACAGGTCAGGGGCGCTATTCTCGCTTTGAGTTTTGCTCTCAGTGTGTATGCTTACGTAGGAGTTGCTATTCGGCCATAGATCGGGCTCTTGGTTCTTCCCTCTCCCTACCGATCGAGCTCTTTCACCTCTCTCCCTACCTTTTGTAATGTCAAGCTAGTCGTCAGTCGATTCAGTATCATGGCTAGGGTTGGGTGTAGCGGATTTGATCATCCTCTGCTACGCGAACCTGCTCAATCAGCCACGACCGAGAATCAGTCAGACTAGTCAAAAGAGCAGTACGCACCCACATGAGAATACCTTCCAGCGGAAAAGCCCAACTAATTAGAACAATAGACTGAGAGAATACCATACCAATAAATAGACTAAACACCCCCAATCAATAGAACACACCATAATAATAGAAAGAAAGACCGCCCTCCTCCCTCCTCTCATTCACCAGGCTGCTTTAGCTTTAGCGCTCTGAGGGATGACAGAAAGAGATCATTGAATGAATTTGATCAGATTGCTCTGTCTGATACCGTCTCGACATTGTCGAATGATGAATCGAATCTCTCTCTTTAGTTAGAAAGAAGATCTTTTGTCTCGAGCTTTGCCTTTTCATGTGCTATGAAATTAAGTTCCCTAGACTGATCCGTATGAGAGAACAAATCCTGCAGCGATGAGTTTGAATGAAGGTTCTTTTTTCCTCAGACCCGAAAACCTTTCTTTTCCTATTGGGCTTTGTGCCACTTCGGAGAGTGAAACGAAGGAAAAGCCTGACCTGCCCTTATTGTTAGGTCATCCTATTTCGGTGCATGGTCAGGTTCTGAAGGTATGTGCCAGAATAGCCGTGGGTCTACCTTTTTCAGGAATTAGATGATCATTGGTGAAATAGCGTATAGGTCTGGGTGGGATGATACGAAATAGAGCAGTTGCCAATTGGCATGCGAAACTGAGAAGGAACTTCCTTATTCACTCAAATTCCTGTGTGAAAGAGCCAAAATGATTTAGCGGTTTAGTGTAGAGAGAGAGAGGGTGAACAAACAATTTTAGATGCAGAGCCTTTAACGTAGTTCCGTATATTGATAAGGATAGGAACCTACCTAATAAGAGGATGCCCCATTTTCCCAAACCTATACCTCTAAATGGGGTTTTAACCTAGTAGGGGTGTGAGGGCGCAGATAGAGAGTTTTTTGGTAGGAGACTACTTAGTTCGGTAGGAAAGAGGCCTTAGACCAGGCTTTTTTAGGACGGGCAAGGGCCACGAGAGAGGTTTTCCTATTATCGCTAGAATAAATCGGTAATGGAATGAATAAGAAAGAGGGTGATCTCATTGTTTGCATCTGAAAAACGGTACAGTCAGACCCTTCCTTGCAGCATCCGTCAGATACAGCAAGCAACAGCTAATGTAATGATTGATATATATATGTATGCAGGCTAGCCCTTTTCTTTCGTATCGAGAAAGCCGCTGATGAATGAAAAGAAAGCGGAGCTGCTATTGACGTCTTTGATTGGATGTAGACAGATATAGATAGAAAGTCTGCAGTGAGGGGTATAAATCACTAGGTAGCCAACCAGTCTTTACTGAACTCGGCCCAAGCACCACTCCCATGCCTTTCTTGTTCCACTAGCTATTATCAAATTCTCTTCTCTCTCTTTCGTTATTACAACCTTTTTGATGTCAAAGACCAGAGGAAACATCGTTTTTTTCATTCTTTTTTTCTTGAGTTCGTGTACAACAACCTTAACCGCACAAGCCTGGGCTGGGCCTACCTCCATTCCTAGAGGAGCCGTATGAGTCGGAAGCTCCACGTACGGTTTTGAAGCCGAGTCTTTCCAGCAATGGGGCCTAGGGATCGATATGATGATTGGTTTAGGTAGGGCGGCCGGCCTACTACGAACACCTGTAGGGATTAGTGCGTGAGACCGCGATCCACAAACTGACGCATGGGACTCACCCTTGACTTGGGAATGAAGAGGGGAAAGATAGCATGTCACAAGAGCGAGGCGAGGTTTGGAACCCTACTGCGGGAGGGACGCCTCGCGAGCCGGGCTGATAGAGATGAGGCCTTTTGGCGAAGCCAAGTCAATTTCGGGCCACCAAACCCTACAATGATCAGGCCCTATGGAGTAAAGGGAAGCGTGTACGTTGTCACACTCCCTGCTTTCCAGAGGTGCCTAGAGGACAGGCCAGACGCAGCGACGACCCGGGAGCAGATTCCCCACCGGGGGACAGGAGACGGCCATCTCAAGGCACAGCACGACCTACAGGCAAGACCGGCGAGACCTGGGAAGGCAACCCGATTGGGAGTCAGAGGATCCATAGTACCTGCAGCCCCATGGACTGAATATTCATCATTTTAGAAAGCGGAGGGAAGGGATCTCTTTTCTGCAACGGAAAAAAACGGAGCTGATTTGACTCGGCACAACCTAACGATGCATCCAATACCAATGATCAGTGCCTAGAATGCGTTGCTAGATCTCGGCTTTATCAATCAAGCTATACAGGCAACAACAAAGGCGGACCAAGGGCTTCCCTTTCATTACTTCTTTCACGACGAGGGAACCGCGTCCGCATCAGTCGAAGTGGTGGAACGCCCTCCTGAGTCAAAGAGAGAGCTTCTGCACCTCTCTCCAAGAGATAGATAGGATTCGGTATCATAATCGGCCAGAGTGAAGAGGCGGCAACTCTCCTAGCCCAGCCCACGGGGAAGCCTCTTCTTTCTGGTCTACATCAAGTGCATTGAATGCCCCACAATCTGAATCAAAGAGGATGGGTCAAGGAGAAGTTCGGGACGAACCCAAAGTGGATGGCAAAGCGGCGCCTCCGGGGGCGGCTTGTGCAGTGCCGTCATTTCAGATTCCCGGCCTATTTCGGCACTAGTTCAATGGGGTTAATCACCCTGATCTTGAATCAACTAGTAGATCATCAAATCAACACTGGGACCCAATGCATGCATTCTCCAGATGAGTTGGGAGCTGGGGCAGTCCGCTCGCGACCCATACCAATCCTACACTCCTTTCTTTCTCCTATTCTTTCTTTGTCACTTCTTGGAAATCACGAAGAGTATTCCCGGACTTGACTGAGAGGGGAGCAGCTGTCGGTATTGGAAATCAGTCTCATTCAACCAACTATCTTTTTGAAGCAGATAGTTCACAGTGCTCATTCTATAGATACTGTGTAAAAAAGCCAACTCATGTTTTCACTCGATTTTCATTACGAAGATGTATCACGTCAGGATCCGTTGCTCAAACTGAATCACGCCAATGTTATGGAAGTTCCTGGATTGTGTGAAATAAGAGTCGTACCAAAGGCACCCTATGATTTCATAATCAAAAATGGAAAATTGGCTGTGGAGATTCCGCGCGGTCAGAAATTGATACAGACACAAAGGGGTTCGACAGGAAAGTCCTTTCGATCCAATCCATTCTTGGAGTCAAATAAAGACAAAGGATATGTCAGTGACCTAGCCCGACAAAGCACTCTCTGAGGGCATGGAATGTCGAATTTTGCGGTCAGAATCTCCACAGTAATGTCTCTCTTAGATTCTCCGGTCGAAATACGGGAAAACTCCATGCAATTCTCGATTGAAACAGAGTTTTGCTCATTCTCCCCGGAACTAGAAGATCATTTCGAGATCTTCAAACATATTATAGGGTTCAATGTGACTATTGTCACTTCGGCCAACACACAAGATGAGACTTTACCACCGTGGAGCGGCTTTTTGCAAAAAGATGAGGGGGAAACTCAGTAAGAGGAGAAGCTAAATATACACGAGATCACAAACGTAGATTGCTCGCGGCTAAATATGAATTGAGACGAAAGCTTGATTTAGATAGAAAGCCTTTTGTAAAGATCCCAATCTTCCTAGTGATATGCAGGACAAAGATCGTGAGAAGTTGTCCAAGTTGACAAGAAAAGAGTTCCTTTGCACGAGTAAGAAACCTATGTATTTTCACGGGTCGCCCTCGTGGAGTAAATGAGTTCTTTCCATTTCTCGTATCGTTTTTCGTGGATTAGCATCGTTAGGTTCTTTGATAGGCATAAAGAAATCGTCTTGGTAGCAACCAACAAACCAATAGAACCAGGGTTAGCTCAGCTGATGGTCCACAAGCAAGGTAAGTAGGTCCATTACCGGCCGGCTCCGGAACGAAAAGACCTAACGGAGTCATCCCTTATCTCGGATTGGAGATGCTAACGGGGCGGGAATCGAAGTGGGGGACCTCTCTACCACCTGTGTCTATCTCCTGTAAAGAAGTATGCTCCCACAGACATAGACTACGTAGAGGGTAGTACTGACTCTTAGAAAGATAGAATATCACCGCGTGAACATAAGATGTTGTTACCAATATAACTCCCGAGGGATCGACCACTATTCTAAATAGAGTAAAGTCAGGCGGAGAATGTTCATTGGAGTGTGGAGGTTGTTCCCATCATTGAAGTCAGAGTGTGGGACTGAGCCTTATGAATGAGAAAGACAAAAAAGTGTTTCGTTTCATTGGAAAACCCAAGGCAAATATCATATAGACTTTCTCTCGCCCTACTTCTCAATATCGATAGAAAAGGTTGGAGAGAGTGACTTTATGAAATTCTCTCCTTTCTAAAGCAACGAAAGGCGGCCCCCCAGAACGCTAAAAAGGTGGGGGAACAAGAGTTGTCACGATAGGAAAGAGAAATGACTAAAAGAAACCAACGATTCTCTCTTCTTAAACAATCTTAGTTATTGGTGGGGGTTCGGTCCGTTAGCAGGTCTTTGTTTAGTCATTCAGATAGTTACTGGCGTTTTTTTAGCTATGCATTACACCCCTCATGTGGATCTAGCTTTCAACAGCGTAGAACACGTTATGAGAGATGTTGAAGGGGGCTGGTTGCTCCGTTATATGCATACGAATGGGGCTAGTATGTTTCTCATTGTGGTTCACCTTCATATTTTTCGTGGTCTATATCATGCGAGTTATAGCAGTCCTAGGGAATTTGTTCGGTGTCTCGGAGTTGTAATCTTCCTATTAATGATTGTGACAGCTTTTACAGGATACGTACTACCTTGGGGTCAGATGAGCTTTTGGGGAGCAACTGTAATTACAAGCTTAGCTAGCGCCATACCCGTAGTAGGAGATACCATAGTGACTTGGCTTTGGGCTGGTTTCTCCGTGGACAATGCCACCTTAAATCGTTTTTTTAGTCTTCATCATTTACTCCCTTTTCTTTTAGTAGGCGCCAGTCTTCTTCATCTGGCCGCATTGCATCAATATGGATCCAATAATCCATTGGGTGTACATTCTGAGATGGATAAAATCTCTTTTTACCCTTATTTTTATGTAAAGGATCTAGTAGGTTGGGTAGCTTTTGCTATCTTTTTTTCCATTTGGATTTTTTATGCTCCTAATGTTTTGGGGCATCCCGACAATTATATACCTGCTAATCCGATGCCCACCCCGCCTCATATTATGCCGGAATGGTATTTCCTACCGATCCATGCCATTCTTCGTAGTATACCTGACAAAGCGGGAGGTGTAGCCGCAATAGCACCAGTTTTTATATGTCTGTTGGCTTTACCTTTTTTTAAAAGTATGTATGTGCGTAGTTCAAGTTTTTGCCCTATTCACCAAGGACTATTTTGGTTGCTTTTGGCAGATTGCTTACTACTAGGTTGGATCGGATGTCAACCTGTGGAGGCACCATTTGTTACTATTGGACAAATTTCTCCTTTTGTTTTCTTCTTGTTCTTTGCCATAACGCCTATTCCGGGACGAGTTGGAAGAGGAATCCCTAATTCTTACACAGATGAGCCCTAGCCCTGTAAGCTCACACCTAATCAGTGCAAAATTCTAACACAAATCATTGTAGAGTTAGTATTACACCAAGAATGAATTGACAAGTAGATTTTCCAGTTGGCTTTGTTGATATAGCTTAGATAGGGAAAAGATACGAGAGTGTAGGGCTGCACTTTGAAATCCGGGGGCTTTGTTACCGAAACTCCCTTACACCTCCACCCATGGCACTTACTCATCTTTTGAAAGCCAGAACATGAGCATACAGACAGGAGTATCCCTATCACGCATGCTTCTCCACTTATGACAAAATGACCTTTGAGACTCTGATAGGAATTCCTACCCCTATCAATTTGAGGGGGGAAAGAAGTCAGTCTTCCGCAGTCATATGCTTTTGCATTGGAACTGATAGCGGGAAGGCCCAGAGATCATAAATCAAGGATGGGATAGGAATAAAGGCATTCCAGCCCAACATACTCCGGTGAATGGGTCGAGAGAGATAGGGAGGGGAGTGGGCTAGAGGAAGTCTTGTAATATGTGACTACAGCGGTTACTCTTCCTTCCTCATCTTTCATTATTCATAACAGTTAAGTGGCTATCCAACCAACCATTCAATCCGCTATGGAGGGAGGTTTCAGCAAGCGGGTAAACCAATGAAAAACTGAGGTAGGTCGATCATCGCTCAGCCCTCGTGTTCTCTACCGTGAAGTGTTTAATCCGGGTATGCAATCCCTATGGAAAAGAAAGTCTTCCGATTGGAGTCAAGTTTCACCCTCTGATTGATGAGCCATTCCCCCCTTCCGTATAGCCAGAAAGGTATTCCATCTTATGGATGACTTTCAGTAGTTCTTCCATCCCCTATTGTTCCACCTATCCCTTCACTCCCCAGGGATTTCCTACAGCTAGACAACCACGGTTCATCACTCGGAGAGAAAGAATAGAAGCAAGCATTTCTCGTTCAGTCGGTAACGAATCAATACGCAGGGAAACTCTCTCTCTCCCATGATGGGAATGGCAAGTTTTGTACAGGCTCATATTGGGTGTGGGTATGCTCCTTCCATAGGCCACTTTCCAGAAGGTCTTCAAGGTAGATATGCTCTTCTTCTCAGAAAGACCATACATACCTTTTGGTCAGGGGGCACAGAAGGGAGAGTGTGCCAGGTTTCAAGCCTGGTTGCATGTGACTGAGTTGGGAGAGGGGGGCGAATAGATCCGCTTCACTGCAAAATTGCATTTGTTTTTCCTTCTTTTTCTAGTAAGATTGAAATATCATCCTTCGAGAATCTTTAATCCTCATCTTCGTCATGCTATGAATATAGGTAGGCAAATCATGCCATTTCTTTTTCAGAGTAGCGGGAATCTGATATAATTCACTTTCACTTCTCCAAGCATCTTTTTCAATTCTTTTCCCACTTTCTTGTTGTTAGCCAAAAATAGAATAGAAGAAGATTCATAATTCACATTAATTTATTACGTCCCTGTCCTCAAAAAGAGATTGTTAGCAAGCAGCACTACTACTAATTCCCGTTCGATAGGTTCCCTTCCCATTCGGGGGCTGAAACCAGCATTTTGCCACATGCATCGTGAATTGGATCAAGATCAACAGCTTCTTAATTGGATTTGGCTCTCGAATTGACTATTGAAAAGGAGGTGAGGTGATGGCTCTCTTTCGACGATATGCATCTCGAACCTGGTCTCCAACCGTCATAGAAATTGGCCCAACACTCGGGGGGCCCCTACCCGGTCTCAAGAACTCGAGCGGTCTTTATAGTGGTAGCCGATTCAGATTGTATAGCTGCTGGGAAGCATAAAGATCGATCCATGTCCAGATTGCAACGCATTAAGATGTCAATGCCCAGTAGTGAATGTGTTCCCGGTGGGGCGGCTATCGTCAGTGTTCTAGTACAAATCATATCTCTATCTTTTTCAAAGCACGTCAAGACCAAAACAAAATGTAATAATCACAGTGCTTGAATTTTCTTTAATAGTTTGGCTGGGGTGATAAATAAGTGAGTGAATCTCGATCTCTTCTAGCTCTTCTAACTCATACTCTCACGGTTGTCCATGTCTCTAAAAAGAATATAGAAAGATCTCCCCAAAAGTAGTTTGCATATCTCGAACTACCTGTGGATCCTCGTATAGATTCCAAATGCTCTCATAGAGCTGCACGGAAAGCTTCCTTATGACCGGATCATTATAGATTTGGTACCAATCGTGACATTTGAGAAGCTTGTCTATGACTTGCTCTGGCTGACTCTGATGAGACTGATTGTGCTTTTTACTAGTGTCTACAATTTGTTAATTATTTCTTCGTCTGTGTATTCCCCCCAGACAGCTCCTTATCTTCTTTGAAGAGATACAACCATATGGGAGCCCAGGGTGAAATTGCACATCGAGTGCTCTGCCCTCCCACTCAGTAAAGCACTCTCTTATCTTCTTAGTGGTATTATGCTTGGAGGCATTCCTGTTGAATACCCCCGCATTCAGGTGATACCCACCTTTACTATGTGGTTCCTTTGCCACTAGAACGGCCCGGCCGTCGAATAGTTGCCTAAGTCTCTCACCAACTCCTTCTTTGTGGTAGGTCTTCTATCCGCATGAGTGTTAGCGTAACAAGAATGAATTTCTTGATTGGGGTGCCCCTTCCATGCTTCCTTCCTTCATTTTTCTGTGCTCCATCTCTACCAATAATGAAAGAAAGAGGTTCGTCCTTCCTGCATCTGCTTGCTACTCCCGCTTTCTTCTTTGTGATTGCCTTTACAAAGTACACGTCATTCATTCCTTTTGCTCTCGAGATCCTAATGCCAACTGCAAGATAACATCAGAAGCGTCAATGCAGAGTATAATAGGTGGAAGCTCTTCTCTATGTACTTGTAGTTGAGTAAGGACTGTAAGCTTCAAGTCCCTTCTGACTTATCCTCTTTTTTAGAACCAAGAAGATTTGCCAATCATGAGGAGTTGAGTCTGATTTTTCGCCTACCACTAATAGAATAGCTTCGTCCGGGAAATGCGTCCCCTTACTAATCAAATCAAGCTCATAGTCACGGGCGTGGTCTGCTCCTGCCCCTTTGCTTTACTCATTTAGGGCTTCTGGGTGACGTACACAATATCGAACTCTGAGAGTCACATCTGCCACCTTACCCATGAAGGCTTCTTTTCAAAGAGATACTGAAGCGGGTCCATCCTTGCAATCAGCATGGTCGTATAGTTCAAGATGTAGTGGCGTAGGCGTTGCGAGGCTCATGGTTGAGCACAACCGCTTTTTTCTAGAACCGTATACCTTGTCTCTCATAATCAGTGAACTTCTTGCAGATCGAGTATATTGCTCTTTCTTTCCTACCTATTTCATCGTGGTGACCAAGGACAGACACAACTCATGGATCCTTTCATTACTTACAGATGCATCAGGAGAGGTCGACCAAGCATTGGCGGTACCAGGATGGGAGGATTGAATAGAGATTTTTGCACTTTGTTCACCTTTGGCAATGCTCCTTCCCTGTGTCTATCTTTTCTTCAAGAAGGCGGGGTCTTGCCCAAGACTTGTCGATCATGTCATCGACATAGACCCACATTTCCCCTTGTTCATCATATCATGAAAGAGCACAGTCATGGCTCGCAGGTAGGTCGCCCCGGTATTCTTTAGACCAAAGGAGGCATCACCTTGTAACAGAACGTACCCTTCTATCTGATATGGTGATAAATGTTGTTTTCTCTCTGTCTTCCTCGGCCATCTTGCTTGATCCGGTTATATCAAGAGAAAGCATCCATAAAGGACAGCATCCCATGTCCAGCGGTCTTGTCCACCAGAACATGTGAGGGGAAGAGGAAAATCTTCTTTTGGGCTTGCCTTAGGCGTCTTTGGACTCAGGGAACAAGCTTTTAAATGGAGGGAAAAACCAAACGTTCGAAGCGTGACCATCCAATTGAATCTCGTTACCCCATGGATTCATTCTTAGTTAGTTAGGAACCTGACTCGATACCGCAGGCACAAGACCTTTGAATGCAAACAAAGAATAGCGAGACCGCATATAAAAAGGTTTGGAACCCAAGCTGACCTTATTATTATTCACCAAAGGGGAAGGTTTGATAAAGGTAGTAGGTGTAGGTCTTTTCAGCCTCATTAATGCAATGGAACTCAATCACTTTCAGAACTGGCCTTGGAAGGAAATCTTTATTCAAATCATATAATCTTTCAGAAGCTGGCATCGCTAGTGGACTCCTCCTCGTCGACAGCCAGCAGTTGCCAGACGGGACTTCCTTGCCTTCAGCCTAGCCGCCTTGCCCGCCCTTTCGGACTACCTTACTGATGGGCTTGCTTTCCTGCCTTCGGCCTTCAGACGGTCTGCTCTAGTTGCTACTGGCAGCTCTTAGCTGAATGCCTTGCTTCGCCCTACAGCTAGTGGAGACACCGACTAATAAGATTGACGAGAGAAGAACACATGTCGTGGTCGAGACAAATGATGATTGTCTTACTCATCCTTCTCTTCTTTCTAGGCCTGGACTATTGCTTCCTTATGTCCGCCATTAGCTTAAGGCTAGTGTAATGGAGGGCTTCCTCGCAAGAAGCTTTATAGTCAGGGACAGCTTGTTTGCCTTTCTTCTTTCTTTTCCGTACGCTTGTTTGCCTTTCTTCTTTCTTTTCCGTACGTTAGGGTCGTTCGGGCGTAAAACCGAGTTGCATACTGGGCTAGGTGAAGCTTAGTCCTTCGGACCTTTCAATCTCGCAACTTTAGTAGCTAGGCGCTCGCACGCTTTAAGGGAAGTTTCAGGTATTGCACTAAGAAAGACTCCTGCCGATGCTAAAGGTCAGATTTTCACTCAATTTCTTTCAAATTGAAAAAGAAGAGGAGCAAGCAAGATCAGGCTTTTCAGGCGTATCGCGCTGGAGTTCGAAAGCTGCGAAAAAAGTAGAGCTGTGAAATCGCTGTGGTGAGGTATTGGATTGGAAGTGTTCAACGAATCGAGAGAAAGACAAAAGAAAAGAAAAGAGCACCGTGCTATACTGACAGAGCTTCTGCAAAACGAGGTAGGTATAGGTAGCTTTCGCTCATGAGAGATGGGTTTGGGGATTAGGTCTCCTAATTCATGGAATTAGTTTGATCTTTATTAGTTTCTTTTTAAAGCTGCATTCTCCTTCCACTTTGATTGAGCTCAACCCAATTTTAGAATCATGGAAGACTCTCCCACCCAGAGCAGCGAAACTAACGACTCTTTTATAAAGTCAAGTAGAATTAATTACCTACTTTTACACTCATTTGAAAGCTGAATGAGATAATAGACTTACATCACCTTTTTCTTCTCTGATTTCACTCTAAAGCAATTATGAGACTGACTGAACCGACACCCTTTTCTTTTACCGATGGAACTCTTGAACAAGGGGCTGAGGATTGAATGGAATCTCTTGTAAACTCAATCACTACTGAACGAACTTGATTGAACGCGAGGTAAACAGGAGGATGATTCTTGATTACTCTCCGGTAAACAAAGAAAGATGAATGAGACTGAACCACTTACTTCCCCTTTTCCGATATTCCCTGAACTTATTGAACTCGGGTAATTGCTAAGTCAATCCTCTTGATGAATGAAACAGTAAACACTCAAGAAGCATGATCCTTCACTCCTCTCCCTTTGGTCGAGCTCTTTCACTCGTTCGCCTCTACACCTCGGGCTCACCGCATTGCTCCTCTCCCTTTACTTACTGTCGAGCTCTTTCACTCCTTTGTTGCTTGCTTGCTTTCACTCCTGCCCTGATATTACCTGACCTGAACTACTGAACGCACCTTCTTGATCTTCTCCTCCTTCTCAAATGAAAGATTCGTTAGACTGTAAGGACCATTGATGATTTAGTCGATGTTTTCCCTTATTTTTAGGGCTATTTGAGAGTATAGGTAATTCCATATATTAAGTCAATCCTCTCCCGCGACACCCTTTTATTGATTTAACTCGGCTTCGCTCATTCACAGTCAGTTCATGTTCGTTCACCTTTCACTCTTTGTAAACTAAGACTCAAGCTTTATTCATTCTCGTTTACTACCTAACTTGTCCCTGATTGAGCTCTTTCACAAGGTAAAGCCGAAAGAAGACGGAATTCACTATGAATGAGACAGATGTAGTAGACAGTAAGATAAAGAAGAAGAAGGAAGGGCATTCTCCGTACCCTATTTATTTCTTCTTTCTCCTTGTTTACCGGATGGATTTCTCTGTAAAAGATCAGTACTCCTTATTTAGGACTCCCTCTTTCTTAATTATCCTTACTTAACTACTTGATTCACCTTCTTTGACTCGGGGTAAAGCCTATGAAGTAGCTCTCTTGCTTTCCTTTGATTCTGTCTTCAAATTCAAGATTAATTCCCATTCCGTAAACTATCTGCTTCTCAAGCTCCTTCCCCTATTTCTTCTCGAGCGGTAACCGTAAACTAAGACTGCCCGAAAGATGAATTAAAGTTTCGTAACTGAACTCAATAACTGAATCACCTATGGCTCCTCTCTATCTGTCTTAGCCTTTGCTTTCTAGCTTTTTCTTTTATTCCCGCGGATTGAACTGTTAACCTATTTATTCGAGAACTGTAAACTAAGACGAAAAGAAGTCAAGAATGATCCCTGAATTCCTAGACCTATTCAAACACTCTGTTATTTATTTACAGGAAAGTCAAGAAGAAGGATTAATGAGACTGAACCCTAATGTAAACAAAGACTCCACTTCAAACCAGGACTCTTCTTCTTTTCCTATAGATATTACCTGACCTTCCCCTTATCTTTCTTGAACTGATCTTGATCCTTTCTTGCTTGTCTCTATTTCTTATTCTAACACTGGTAAACTAATGAACTACTGAAGAACTGAACTCGGGCTGGCTCCTTCATTCCCCTGAACCTTTGATTGACTATACTTCCCTTCTCTTACTCTTTGTTATTCAAAGTCAATAAGGCCATCAAGGATATTCAATTAATTTACTCTATCTATCTCTGATTGATTGAACTGTAGTAAACGAGGCTGGCTGGCTGTACTGCTTTTCTTTCTTTACCTCTTTTGGTAATTATGGAATTAGGTGTTTGTTTAACTCGGCTTCTTTCACCACTCTTTCATTAAGGAGGAAGTCAAGGCGAACCATTCTTTCTCTTTCACGGGAACCTTTACTCTCGCGAGTTGCTTTGCTGCTGCACCCTATTTATTATGGAACTCTGTAAACTCAATAACTAAATAACCTAAACTGCGCGGCTCTAACTCTAAACTGCTTGCTTGGTTGGTTCCTAAACTGCTTGGTTGGTTCTTTCTTCCTCTTCCTTCCTTAAAAGGGTTCCTTCGCCTGACTATACTATGTCCGGTTAGTTCGTTCTTGTGTTAATTTATTCGACTGTAAAGACTATTAAAGGCAAACTAGAGTATCAGCTCCTTAACTCATTCACCTGTCGGTTTCCCAATTCCATTCCCTGAACCGAAACATCTCGGTTTCCCAATTCTATTCCCTGAACCCGATGTAACTTGGGAATTCTCTTCTCAGAAGTCTGAAGGAAGAAAGCAAGCGAAGAAAGAGGAATGAATTATCTATCTATCCCTTACTTAGACAGTGGAAAGAAGAAGAATGAAACTTGACTACAGTTATGCATCAAATGAAAGAAGAAGAAATTCAGGAGTTAGCAGTCAATTCATTCAATCGTTCACCTTTCCCTGATTGAACTTGGTAATTAGGAAGTCAGGAAGGAAAGACTGAATGAAGATGCATTCTCCTTTACTAAAGAAGAAAGAATCAAAGAGAAATAGAAGGCTTCTCAAGCTATTCCATTGCGCCTGCCCCTTCTGGCTACTTTACCTGAACTTTCTGTAACTGATCTTTTCGCCTCTCCCTATGTTTCCCTTCTTTCACTCTGGAATAAGGTAATAGGTTTTTGGTTTGGTTCTTTCTCCTTCTCCTGCCGTTTGTAAACTCGGTTGAACAAGGTCAATAGGCTGGATAGGATGAGAAGCTCCTTTGCCGGTCTCAGAATTCCATTGCCTTCCCCTCGACCGGCTGATTGATCTGATCCTTCACTCTTTGCTTGCTTTCACTCTTGGCTTTAGGACCATGAATTAAAAAAAGCGCTATCTTTTCCTGATTTTTTTGGATAAAATGTTATTCTCTCCTTATTTTTCGGTTTCATTGCTCCGCTCCTCTCCCTCTCGGTCGGGTTGCTCCGCTCCTTCACCTATCGGTCTAGTGGCTTCCTTCGCTCCTGAACCTGATGAGAATGAAAGGAAAGAAGGTAAAGGAAAGAGGAATGGAATCAACAAACACAAATTATCCTGTACTGACGAGAAAGAAAGAAGAAGAAACCAAAATGAGAAAGCCGAACCAACCCCCTTTTTACCTTTTCCTTCCTCTGCCTTCACTGTCAAAGAGAAGAAGGAACTACTCATCATTCTCCTTTTCTTTCTATTTATTCAATCAATTAAACAAGGACTCTTTCTTTCTTTCACACTCACTGTGTAACCTCAATCAATCACTACTGACCCTTCAGCCAGCTTCTGTTCTGATTCATGATCTTTACTTTAACTACGGATACTGAACCTGCCTGCCCCTCTCTCTCCTCTCCCCTTTACAGTCTCGCCGCTTCCCTTCGAGTCGAGCTGCTTGCTTTGTTTGCTTGGCCCCTTTCCCTTTCTTTTACTCTTCCTGCCTGTAAGAAAGATAGATGTATTCTCTGCTGCCTGCCGACTGTTCGTTCTCCCTATGTATTCTTTCTAATGGACTTGACTGGACTCTCCTCTCTCTCTTGTAAACTCATTAAGCTTTTCCTTCAAAGAAAGAAAGACTCTTTGCTTGCCTTGTTCTCGCATATTCTATGAATTCTCCTTCACTAACTCCTACACCTTTCTTTATCAAAGAGAGAGAGAGCAACATTCTCCTTGCACTCCGTCCGTAACCTAACCTATCCTAATAGCCCCTTTTACTTACTGTTGGAAAGCAAGCCTAAAGCCAGATGTGAAACTGAACGAACTTCACTCCTGCTCCTGACCTACTCTACTCCTTTATCTTTCTTCTCTTTTACTGTGATAGAAGGTAGAGGAAAGCCGAAACTGAGGATTCCTGAACTATTGAAGGATGGACTATCCTTCTCTGTCTGAGTTTACAGTCTTTGTTTGTTTGAGAGGAGACTCTTTCTTAAGCTCCTACTCTACTGATGGAACTCTTTTACAAGGAAGGTAAAGTGAAGAACCTGACTTTCACTCCTCTCTCTCCCTATCAGTCCCACGGCTTGGCTTCGCTCATTCGCTTCTACAATTCTGTCTCACAGCTTCGCTGCTTTTCTTTTCCTATTTCTTATTCTCAAATGAAAGAAAGATTTGATTAGCTCATGAACCTATATTCCTTTCCCTTCACCTATTTACTTTATTCATTCAATCCGTCACCTCTCCAACTCGGCACTATTCGAGAACTTGGTAAAGTGGCTTCGCTTCGCCCCTACTCCTTTGACTCTATTTATTCCCTTCCCTTGTTTATTAAGGTAAAGCAGCTTCACTAATTCGCCTCGTAAACTCGGTCTCACAGCTTCGCTCCCTGATTGAACGAGGGTTGAACTATCTCTTTTCTTGAACTCGGTAATGAGGAAGTCAAGACGAAAGAAGAATGATCCTAAACCGGAACCTCAAACCTTTTCCTATCCTAGTTTACTGTGACAGAAGAAATGAATTAGTAGCAAAGACTCAACCTCAACCCTTTTCCTGGGAGAAGAAAATGAAAGATTCATTCGACAGAACTACTTCAATCACCTTCTTGAACTCAAACACTGGGGTTTCAGTATTCTTTCTCCTTACTTACTTACTCCTTCACCTTTTTCTTCTTTCACTAGGTAAACTGCTTCACCGTACGGTTGAACAATTCCATTGCCTGAACCTTCTCTGAGTTTACAGTCTTTGTTTGTTTGAGGGGAGACTCCGGAAGAAGAAGAGAAAGAATTGATTGTAAAGAAAGAAAGAGAGATAACTAACTCCTGCCCCCTAGTACTCTGTTAATTCCCTGACTTGTAAGACTCTACTCCTTATTCATTAGAGTTTACGGAACTTGCTTTCTTTCATGCTTGCTCGGGTTCCTCTTTCACAGATCTTGATCCTCTCCCTTTCACGAACTGTAAACACTCCTTATTCATTCTCAATTCACTGAATCACTTGTCCCTGATTTCACTCAAAGACAAGGTAAAGCTCAATCACCTGTCGGTTGAACAACATCGCTCCTCTCCCGGAACCCTTTTATTCAGGAACAGCTTTTTACTCCGATTCCTTCTTTATAGAGGTAAACTCATGAACTACTGAAGGAACCTTCTTTCACTCTTTCACAAGGTCGGTCAAGCTCTGTCAGTGAGGAACAAGGGTTGAACTATCTCTTTTCTTTTCAAACACAGTAACCAAAGCATATGAAATTCATTCTCGTTTACAGTCTTTCTTTGAAGGGAGACTCAAGTCAAGCCAAGCAAGAAGCATTCTCCTTCACTCCTATCCGCAACCTATTCCTTCACCTATTCTATCTAATTCTATGGGTCTCATTGCTTCGCTCGCTCCTTCATCCCCTTCTATTCCCTTCGTAAACAAACACCTATTTATTCTGTCTGGAACTGATCTTTCTCTGGAACCTGACGAAAAGAGAGAGATTAATGATCCTGAACCTGATTTCACTCTGTCTTCGTCTTTCTTGTCTTCTTCCTGAACTCCGTAACCTATCCTGAACCAGATGGAACTCTTTTACTTCCTCTCCAGCAGTAAAGAGTCAAGATTAAGTAAGGATCCTCTTCTCCTTCACTCTGTCTGTCTTCGTCTTGTCTTCTTTCTTCCTTCATTCACTCCGGAACCGTTACCTTCTCCTGTCCCTTCTTTACACTCCTTCCCTTTTAAAGTTATAGTCGGTAAAAGAGTCAAGATTAATGGGACTTCCCCTCTACAACTATCTCTCTCCTTTTGCTATGGATTCTTTTTCTTCTCTTTCTCCTAGCCCTACTTACTCAACCGAACCCCTGCCCTTTCTTTCCCTCGGTAAAGCAGTTAATTCATTTACTCTGACTGCTTGCTTCTCTTTATTCTTGAACTCGGGTTGAACTAGGTAAGCTGTTAAAGAAGAAGAAAAGACTAATCTGGCTGGCTGGCTTCTTTCTCCCGCCCCTTCGCCTCGTCTTCTTTCTGTTCTCTTTGCTCTACAAAAACTCATACGGTGTGTGTGTCTCTCTCCTACTCCTGAACCTATACAACTCTGGGTCTCCCAGCTTCGCTCAATCACCTGTCGGTCTCACTGCTCCTCTCCTTCTTTGTTGAAAACAGCTCAAACACTCTGTCTTGGTCTTTTCTCTTTTACCTTTCTAAAGACTAAGGGGAAAGAAGCAAGATTCTATGAGAGTTGACTCCTCTCCGTACCGGTCGAGCTCTTTCACTCCTCTCCCTATTTATTCAAACACAGTGAAAGAAGGGAGACTAAAGTTCTCCTGTCCCTGATTGAACTGTAACCAAAGACTCCTATGAATTATCCTGAACCTTGCCTTCACTCTGTAAAAGATCTCGACTCCTTCCTTATTAATGAGAGCATATTCTCTCTCTCCTGTCCCTGATTGAACTCTAGCCGTAACCTATCTATGGATTCTATTGTGTGTTCTGAAAGAAGAGTCGTAGGGTAACACTTTTTGTGGAGTACTACTCCACAAAAATTGTTACCCTATAGAGTACGACTCTTCTTTCAGAACACACAATACTCATAAATATACAAAACCACCACTTTCTCAACACATAGCCCTTGAAAAACAACAATAACAAAGCAAAAAATACTACTCAAATACCCCTGCACACACACTTACACAATCTCACACAAACACTCAATAAACACCTTAACCACTTAAACACCACTCAAATAGCTGAAAATGAGAGACCACTAAATTTACTCAAAACATAAAAAAGACAAATAACTAATTTCTAACCCTTGAGAGACAAAGATATCACACCAGTCACACAAACACAAAATGACATCAAACCAATGAATGCTGCACTCCTTACTCCAAAACACCTTCCCATATTTCCACGTTATCAGAGACTGGAAAAAAGTACTCCACAAAAAGTGTTACCCTATAGAGTACGACTCTTCTTTCAGAACACACAATACTCATAAATATATAAAACCACCACTTTCTTAACACATAGCCCTTGAAAAACAACAATAACAAAGCAAAAAATACTACTCAAATACCCCTGCACACACACTTACACAATCTCACACAAACACTCAATAAACACCTTAACCACTTAAACACCACTCAAATAGCTGAAAATGAGAGACCACTAAATTTACTCAAAAAACATAAAAAAGACAAATAACTACAACATAATGGCCCTCGCGTTCCACTGCCTTTAGCACCTTTTTTTAGTACTCCTTGAGCTAATCCCTCATTGTTTTCGCGCATTAAGCTCAGGAATACGGTTATTTGCTAATATGGTTATTTGCTAATATGATGGCCGGTCATAGTTCAGTAAAGATTTTAAGTGGGTCCGCTTGGACTATGCTATGTATGAATAATCTTTTCTATTTCATAGGGGATCCTGGTCCTTTATTTATAGTTCTTGCATTAACCGGTTTGGAATTAGGTGTAGCTATATCACAAGCTCATGTTTCTACGATCTCAATCTGTATTTACTTGAATGATGCTACAAATCTCCATCAAAATAGTTATTTATTTATAATTGAACAAAAGCGAGGAGAGAGAGAAGCTGCGAGACCGTAAAGTAAAGGACAGAAGAGAAGATGCAAACAAAACACCTATTTACTGAGTGAAAGAATCCATAGGTGTAGGAGTCAACTCTCATTAAGGAGAAAGAGAAGAAATAGGAAATAGGTTACGGTCAGGTAATATCGTATAAGGGGAAGGAGAAAGAGCAGTTCAAGAATAAATAGGTGACGGTTTGAGGTTGAATCGAGAGTTGAGGATTGAAAAGCTGCTAAGGTGAAGTAGCTAATGAGTTTACCGAGTGAAAGAAGGAGAAGATCAAGAATGTTGAGGGACGAAGTGCGAGACCGTCAGGTATAGGGACGAAGTGCTCGACCGGAAGGGAGAGGGACGAAGTGCGAGACCGTAAGGGAGAGGATTGACTTAATACGCCATTACCTTTACACTCAAAAATAGGGATTTGATCCCAAAAAATAGGGAGAGGATAGAATTAATTAATAAATAGTCTTTAAAGGAGAATGAATCTTGAGTCTTTGTTTACAGTTCCTTCAAGAATAAGGAACAATAAGGGAATATCGTTAAAGAGTAAAATCAAGGAATAAAAGAAAGCTAGCTCGGCTAAGCTAAGACGGAGAGGAGTTAAGTCTCATGAATCTTGTCTTGCTTTCGGCTTTGTTTACTGTGTTTGAAGGATTGAATGAATAAGGTAAATAGGGTCAGGCAAGGTCATATCGGTGAATGAGCGAAGCCGGCCGGTCTCTAATCCTACTTCTAGAACTCTTAAGGACCAAGAATTCTCAAATTCTATCCCCATATAACTATCAAACCTTAAAAGAGCTTTTTCCCTAACAGCTGAAGCTTCAATCAAATAAATTCTATCCACATATAACTGTCAAAGTTCGTAAGACCTTTTTCCCTAAGGAAAGCAGCTGAAAGAAAAGAAATTCTATCCCCCCCCCCCTCCGTATTTTGAGGGATAAAAGAGTCCTATTTTGAGGAAGAAAAGTGTATCTTTACCCTATTTTGAGGGCTAAAAGTCTATCCTCTGTCTATTTTGAGGGAGAAAAGTGTATCTTTACCCTATTTTAGGGATCAAAGTCTACCCTTCCCTTATTTTTAGGGATCAAATCCAGTAAAGGTAATTAATAAGTCAATCCTTAAGAAGAATCAATTCGACTTAACTGTAAGGAAAGACGAAAGATTCCTTCTTTCTCTTTCTCTTCTCCGAAACTCTCTCTTCATTCTTTAACTGATCTTTCTCCTTCACCTTCTTTAACTCTAAAAGAGAAATACTCTTTCCTTATTCATTCATGAATTCATTCTCCTTCACTCAATCACTTGTCCCTATTTATTCACTGTAAAGGATCTTCGTTTCGTCTTCACTCTCTCTGCATTCTCCTTCTCTTGTTTGTTCTGACATTCAGTCTCTTCGGAAAGGGGATTCCTCCGGCTTACCTCTGATTTTTGAACTGCAAGAGGCCGGAGTAGATACTAAATAAGAAAGAGAGATTCTGACTCTCGACAACGATTCATCTTCAATTGGAGCCTAAGGAAAAAGACTAATTGAAGCTGACGTCACACTCCGATACGAGGATCCCATCTAGGTGTGTTGATTCTTCTCTTGCGATTTTGAGGGCCACCTTTTGTTCTTCTAGCAAGCGGTCTTTAGGGATAGAATATAGAATATGGATAGATAAGAGAATGGAGCTCGGGATCAGGATATGCTATTATTTATCTTGCTTGCCCTTCTAGTTTGAGTGAGATGCTCAGTTTATCCAGTTTGACTTCGCCATTCCTACTACACTACAGGCATTTTAGGTCTCTGACCGGGCATCTCAGGTGTTCCCTTGCTAGTTTACAGGCTATTTTCATAACTCTCTTTTTAGCCTTTCTATCTAATCCTTTCTATCTAGTTCAACCTCTTTTATCTGGTGAGGGGATGTCAAGGGGCGAAGAAGCGAGACGAGAAAAGAAAAAGGAGGAGAGGGTCGAAGACATGAAACCGAGTTTACGAGGTTAAGGCAATGAAATTGGGAAACCGAGGTTACGAGGTGAGAGGGCGAAGAAGCTCGACTGGAAAGGAAAGGAGAGGGGCGGTTGAGTTACAACCGGAAACCATGGTAAAGTCATTATAGGGTAGAGAGAGGATTGGTAACATCGACAAATCTAATCGGGGCAATTGCCGATAGTAGCAGTCAAGATAAGAGGTCAAAGTGGATTCTTTCTTGCAGAAAATGAAAAGTCAAATTCCGAGGGGATGAGGTTTGGTTGGTCAAGCGGAACATTGACTACAAGGACTCAAGCCTTTTCTATAAAAAGGTTATACTCATCACCTGAACAGTTGGGGCATTCAAATTTTAGCCTACCTTACTCTTACAAGTGCAAGCGGACACTCATTTTCAGTTTTAAGGAATGGGGAATGATGACTCCTAGAAGGAAGGGAAGGAAAGGACTAGCTTGACTCTGTAAAAGAGATGAATAGATAGATAGAGGCTCATACTGACTCTAAAGACGGGCTTTCCTCAATCAAATAACTCGTTTAGGGAACTAGCCTGATTCATGAACTGGGGAACGGAACCTTACAGTAAGGAGACGTAGCTAGCTCGGGAAAGGAAGTGGCTTCATACTATAATAGTCCTTTTCTTTCGTCTACTTCTAAATCTTATCCGACTAACTCTTTTTTCAACTGAAAGAAATGTCTTTTTCTCAATCTAGTTTCTTATGTAAGGTTCGGGATTCAGCCCCATTAACTAGACGGGGGGCAGACTTGATTCTTTGCCTATTTCGTTCTAGTTTCTACGCTTTCACTACTTCATTTTTCCTTTGTCGTCTCGTAACCTCCAGTAAGCGGCTACCCTTGATAGGGCCCTCTTCTATGACTCTACTCTTGTTACCCGATGCAAGGAGTTTAAAAAGTGGCTTTATTGTCGCAGTTAGTTAATTCATTAATACGGATACAGCTATTCATTCCTTGACTTGCTTCCATCTCCCTAACAACCTATTCTATTCTATTCTATTCTATTCTTTCACGGTCCTTTGGGCTTTATTAAGATTAATTAAAGGAGGCAATCGTAAAGATGTTCGATTTTCTCTTTCAGTGCCCTTTCGTCCCGCCCAGTATAAATTCCCACTTTTTGAAGATCCTCGGTGCCAAATCCATCCAGCAAAAGATGGCTCGAATTGGACTCCTTTTGGCAAATTTCATTGAGACTGAATAACACATCATAATCATAGACTGCACTCTAAAAAGCCTCACCCACCAAAACCCTTTAATAAAGCCTCACTTCCAAGAACTTTTGACTCTGCGGACTTTGTCATCAGCACTGGCTGGCCAAGAGAAATAATCCAGAACATGGGGAGAACCGCTTCTTTTCTTGAAGCCAACCAAAGTTCACGAAGCTATAGCCCTCATGAAAGAAAGCAAATGCCAATGCCAAGAGAGAGGCCTCTTACCTTTTCGCAAGAGGGTCGCGTAATTCAAGAAAGAGAGGTCCAGACTTATCTGTCTTCAAAACGAGCTAGAAGGGAGTCCTCATCTACCCGCGAAAAAAGAGAAGATTTTTTGTATGCCTACTCTTCTGAGTTCCCATTGGGAAATGATGTCGATTTCCCTATCCGTTGTGATACGGAGTTTTTGGTATTTAGCCAACGCTTGTCCTCTAAGCTCCTCAAATAGCAGACATTGGTGTCCCCCCGCCCCTTTTTTGAGATTTCCGGGTTAGAAGGGAAGAGGATTTTGCAGTTCGTTATTACTTCTCCGTCTATGGAGCCTCAAAATGTCGAAATAATACGCTCCTCCTCGAGCTCAGGAAGGGAAGCTGACTTGAGGAAATCCTGGAAAGGGCCACCCGGGATACAAGGCGGCAACTCGTTCGCAATCATGACAATTTGAACGTTGACGGAGCACTCCCTTATTATCCGCATTAATAATGAATAATGGAATTTCACTAACTTTAACAGCCTTGCCACATGCTACGACTCATCAACCAAGAGACTGATGCTTGCCTGACTAAATCCCACCATCGTTATATAGTTATAGTAAAGACCTTGACACCCCTTGCAAATAACCAATTCTTGCAGCAGCTAGCTTATTACTAAACAGCTTTAGAAAGGAAAGCGGAAAGAAAGGACAAGGAAGAATAATGACCCTTTAGTGGCCCTGTTACAGGAGCTAGGGTTTTTTGGTACCCCATGTCAAGATATATTGGAATGGAAAGGCCATGCCAAGCCCAATAGCCTGACGGATCCCGGTAATCGTCATTCTGGTCATCGGAGTTTGATGGTTTTTCCTTGCCTTAATGCTTGCAAATTGGCATGGCAGCAAGACTGACGATTCCGTGTAAGCAAGAAAGAAGCCTGCACAGGCTCAATTGCTTTGAAGGTCAGCTTTAGCTTACTTATTTATATCTATCATCATTCTTTTCTTTTCAAAAAGAGGATTTTTCTTGATTTTGAATCTCGGGAAAAGCCATAATTGACTAAGAGGTTTTCATGATAGAAAGTCTGCACGCATTGTCTTCCGCCGGGACATTTGCTTTCTTTCTTTCTACTTACGCTTTGAAAGAGAAAAATGACATCCAACCAGGCCAGGCTTTTTACTGACTTACTTAACTGGCTATCGGACTTCTGCTCTACCAGAGGATGAGGGGTGTTAAACCTTTGTTTCCAAACTTGACTTGAACCTGATATGCTCAAACTTATATATCTATAAACGAGCGAACGTTTACTGGCCTTATCTTATAAGACGGGTACACTGAAACTAAAAGAGCTAAAAACCTCAATGAAATAACCAAGATGATAAGGGATGAGAAGGAAGGCTTTGATTGATGTAAAAAGAGAAATGAGATTGGATGCGTGAATCATACTATTCGGCCTTTGTAGCGCCATTGGATCGAAAGAACTCGACGGCACAAGGTGAGGCTAGGGCACAAGGGGGGGACTGAGACTGATCTTTCTCAACCTCTGCTTGTTGGCTTGTTACCTAATAACATAACCCGGAAAAGTCAAACTAAAGATCTTTTTGTCCCGTTATTTGATTTATCAATCAACTCTAAAAAAGCTTTCAATATGTTGGCCCTCGTCTATCTCCGGCATTCTAACTCATTTTTGCTCCTCCTAAACGGTAAGTTAGAACAGTTGAGAGTTAGTTTGATTTAAATGGCCGAAATAAAGAGTATATGAATTAAAAGTGGAAGCATGAGCCCCACTCGAAGCGTGAGAACTTGCTTTTTCGGTCCAAAGGATAGCAATTACCAACCACAATAACTTTCAACTTGAACTTACTAGCCCTATTTATAACAATCAATTATTTGATTACCGTCACTGCACGACTCTACTAAATACTAATACTATAGGCTCTGGTCAACTTGAGCTGGCTGATCACACACACAAGGACATAGACGAGTTTCAGGGAAAACCACTAAGTGCAGGTCCCAAATCTGAATGACTTGAAGAATCTGGCGGGATGGCTTAAGAATGAAAGGCAATGAAATGGGTGGTTCCAGTTGGTGTTGCGGTTTCAAATCAAACAAGCATTCTTTCTTTCATAGTTTTTTCAAAGTCAGTTCTTTCCTCTCAAAGAATGATACAAAATTTCTTGTCACCAACAACAGGTATCAGAACAATCTTGCAGCAGCAAGAATGGGAGCAGAAAGACAAGTTGAGAGCTACGTTCAGCCCGCCGTTCGATGGTCACTATGATCAGATCAAAGGAGTTTTTTGATATGGTGGAGACGGGTTATTCAGAGCCAAATGAAGGCGAGGTACTCTCAGCTGGTCAACAGCAACAGTTGGCAGCATCGAAGTTGAAGGACCTGAAGGTCAAGAACTATTTATTTCCGTCCATGTGATAGGGCTATCTTGGAAACAATGCTGAAGAAGAAGACATCCAAGGAAATTTGGGATTCTATGAGGAGGAAGTATCAAGGCTCAACGAGAGTAAAGCGTGCTCAACTTCAAGCGGTTAGAAGAGACTTTGAAATTCTCCAAATGCAAAAGGGAGAAATGGTGAATGATTATATTGACAAGGTTATGAGTCTTGCAAGTCAAATGAGGATGCATGGTGCTTCAATCACGGATGAACTCCAAAGCTCCCTGTTAGTACATGAGCATAGGCTCAATCGTACAAGTACAATAGAGGAGATGACAGCCGATATCCACACCAGGTGAAACTTCAAGCTCTAGAGGTAGAGGGCAAAGAAGAGGAGGCAGAGGTCGTGGGAGAGGCAGTCGAGAAAGAAGTGGAGATGTTGGCAGGTCAGCAGATCTAGTCAGAGACGATTATGACAACAAAGGTAAGAAAGACTTTGACAAGTCTAAGGTGGAATGCTACAGATGTGGACGCCTTGGACATTACAAAAATGAATGCTATACCAGGCTGGCTCCAAAAGGAGAAAAGAGATCAATCCAATTTTGTGGAGAGAAGAGAAGAAGAAAGATTGTTAATGTCATTCCATGCTATGAAGGTTGCAGATCAAGGTGTATGGGTCGTAGACTCTGGATGCAGCAACCATATGACAGGTTGTAAGGAATTCTTCTAAACTCTAGATGCTAATTTTCATACTACGGTTTCTCTTGGCAACAATTCAACAACTATCCAAGTGATGGGGAAAGGAACCTATCAAGACTAGAAATGGCTTTGTAGAGTCTATTTCAAATGTATTCTACATTCCTGATCTGAAGGCCAACTTACTTAGTATCGGTCAGTTACAAGAAAAG
This sequence comes from Cucurbita pepo subsp. pepo, assembly GCF_057944985.1. Lineage (NCBI taxonomy): Eukaryota > Viridiplantae > Streptophyta > Magnoliopsida > Cucurbitales > Cucurbitaceae > Cucurbita > Cucurbita pepo. The sequence continues at coordinate 11,962,325 of NC_141807.1, forward strand.
GGGTATGTGATCACATTCCAAAATGATGAATGTGAGATTTATGACTCCAAAAGAGGATCGATTGCTAAGATGAAGATGACCACCAACCGTCTATATTCGTTGACGTTAAATATCGTTGCCAAAAGTTTGATGGTGAAGAAAGAAGATACCAACTGGCTTTGGCATTTTAGGTATGATCATCTACACTGAAAAGGATGAAAGACGTTGTCTTCAAAGAAGATGGTAACTGGGTTGCCTGATATTTATTACATTACTCCTCCAACAGAAATTAGCGAGAGCTGTGTAGTAGCAAAGCATGAAAGAAATTCTTTTCCATCTGCCAGAAAGAAGAGAAAAAGCGATTTTGGAGTTGATTCATTCAGACATATGTGGTCCCATCTCTCCAGGATCAAATGGTAACAAGAAATATTTCATGACCCTCATTTAGTCGAAAAACATGGTGATAAGATAAGGAAATCAACTACAAGGGGGGTAAGATTCGGATTACCTTGTTGATCGAATATCTCAAGGCAAGAACACTTGATTGAGATTCGAATCACTCCACAAGCAAGATCGATCATGTCTAGCTTGAATGACTCTTGTTGATCAAATATCTCAAACACTTGTTTGAGATTTGAATCACTTCACAAGCAAGATTGATCATGTCGAACTTGAATGATTCTACATGCAATCTAAACTACATAGAATTGCAAAGAAACTTAGCCATTGGCTAAAGAAAAGCACAAATGCTTCTTTCTATATTTTCCAAGTCCACCTTACAAATACAACATACATGGCTTTATGTAGCCTCAAAATGAAACTATTAAAGGGATTCCAAAAGTTGTAACATTCATACTTAATGGCCATAATTAGCCATTATGTAAATGTAACCTAAAGTAAATAAATGTCTTAAAATACAATAACTCTAAATTACTCTAAATTGTAACCCACCCAAAATTTATAACCATCAAACTTCATTCCTCTTCAATGTGACATGAATTGCAACCTCTTTTGATAATTTTGACAACATTTTCTTCACATCTTCATTGAAGTATATTGTATGATTGATGTCTCTTGGTTCATATCACATGGACTGATTTCTTGCACGCCAAATCTGATTTGATTGCTTCAAGAAATTTTGTGCTACTATGAAGACGGAAACTGGAAGAAGAGTCAAGGCTTTAAGAACTGACAGAGGTGGAGAGTTCTGCTAGAACAAGTTTATTCAATTTTGTGAAGAGAAGGGCATAAGAAGGCAGTTAACAACAGCATATACACCACAACAAAATGGTGTGGCTGAAACGAAAAACAGGACCATTCTCAACATGGTTCGAAGTTGACTAAATAAAGAAAGGAGAAGTCCCGAAGGAATTCTAGCCAGAAGCTGTCGTGTGGTCTGTTCACATTCTCAACCGGAGCCCTACTTTTTCTCTTAGAGATATATATATATATATATGACTCCACAAGAAGCATGGAGTGGAAGGAAACCTGCAGTAGACCACTTTAGAATCTTTGGGTGCATAGCATATGCACACGTTCCTGATGAGAAAATGAAGAAACTTGAGGACAAGAGTTTGAAGTGTGTGTTCCTTGGAGTAAGCGAGACTTCTAAGGCGTACAAGCTCTATGATCCTTTGACAAAGAAGGTGGTGGTAAGTCGTGATGTAATCTTTGACGAAAATCAGACTTGGTTGGACATGGGAAGAAAAGATCGCTGTGAATCAGCAGATTCCTGTAGATCTTGAAGGAGAACAAGCTTCAGCCTCTATTCAGCCTCACTATGAGCATGGAGAGAGAGAGAGCTCATCACAAGCTCAACAAGAAGAACCAGTAGAAGAAGATCATGATCATAATCAAAGAAATTCAAGAACAAGAAAGAGAGAAAATTGAATGGTTGATTATAAGATGGACTATGACTCAAATGATAGTGCTTATTTTGCATTCTTTATGGATAGTGATACAAACAATTGTCTATGAAGAAGTGGTAAAGGAGAAGAAATGGAAGGAAGCCATGGACAGTTAAATCAAATCCATAGAGAAGAAGAAGACTTAGGAGCTCACTGATCTTCCGCAAGGGCATAAAACAATCGAAGTCAAATGGGTTTTCAAAACCAAGTTGAATGAAAACGGTGAGGTGGATAAGTATAAGGCGCGACTCGTTGCAAAAGGATACAAGCAGAAGTATGGAGTTGATTATAAGGAGGTATTTGCACCAGTGGCACGTCAAGATACTATCAGGCTTATAATTTTGTCTATTGCAGCACAGAAATCATGGCCTATTTATCAACTTGATGTGAAATCGGCTTACATGGAGAGCTTCAAGAAGAGGTATATGTGGACAGAAGGTTTTGTTCAATCAAAAAGGTAAAGAGGGAAGAAAAAGTATACAAGTTGAAGAAAGCTTTGTACGGTTTGAAGCAAGCGGAGAGAGCATGGTACAGTCGCATTGATTCTCATTTTGAAAAGATGAGATTCACTAAATGCCCATATGAACATACATAGGTTGTATGTGAAAACTGAAAAGGGAGGTAACATTCTCATTATTTGCTTATATGTTGATGATTTAATATTTACTGGCAATAATGAAGAAATCTTTGAAAGAGCATGATGAAGGAATTAGAAATGACAGATCTTGGTTTGATGAGATATTTTCTTGGAGTAGAAGTTACTCAAACTCCCGCAGGTCACTTTATCTGTCAGAAGAAATATGCTCAAGAATGACTTGAAAGATTGAAATTGGATGAGTGCACATTTGGAACTCCATCAGAATTGGGTTTGAAGTTGCACAAGGATATTGAAGGGCGAGAGGTTGATAATAGGTACTTCAAACAAATTGTGGGAAGTTTGATGTACTTAACTTCAACAAGACCAGACATCATGTATGCGGTTAGTATGATAAGTCCTTACAAGCAGCAAGAAGGATACTTCGTTATGTGAGAGGAACTTTTTCTTTGGGGGTATTCTACAAGAAAGGAGATGATCCGAAGATGGTTGGCTATACAGATAGCGACTATGCAGGTGATATAGATGATCGTCAAAGTACTGAAGGAAGTATTTTTCATGCTGTGTATGTATTATCAACCGATTTCCACAGAAGGTGGTAAGATGATGTCTGGAGCAGTTACGCATCTATCCAGGCAGAGCCAGGACCCTTGACACAAATAGCCGCATCACGAGTTCCATACGGATAGATTACTTCTCAATCAATACAATTTCTTGTAAATTTATTCGTCTTTCATGTACGGATTCTTGAATACCAACTATGGTAGAGTCTGACTGTGGGATTTTTTCTGATTTGGATACCCTACCCTCTATTTCTCCAAGCAAAGCTTTTCGCATCGCAATGCCCATAGTATCCGCTTGCCCCTTCCTTAATAAGTGGAGACAGTATATTTATGAGTATTGTGTGTTCTGAAAGAAGAGTCGTACTCTATAGGGTAACACTTTTTGTTGAGTACTTTTTCTCTATCCACGGCGAAAACAAGAACACACGGCCATTTTACATATAGATGGAGCTTATTAGAGCTAAACCCCTATCCCATTACTGAGATCTTCATTCCCTAAATACCTAGATTTCGGTGATAGGGATACTGTCACTCCTTGTGCAGTTATGGTTCGTTATTCACTATTCGAGAACTCGGGAAAGCATATGAAATCCTGATTGACCTCTTCCTCATTTACTCTCCTGTAACCAAAGACTGACCGAAAGCTGCCGCATTATCCTTGACTCCTCTCTCTCCCTATGGGTCTCACAGCTTGTTTCGCTCCTTCGCCCTATTCCCTTCCCGGCCGGATTGAATAGTAACTAAGGGAAAGCATATTCAGTAGCTCTTTTCTTTCACCTATTGATTTCTTCTTGACGAGTAAACTCATGTCCCTTCTTTCACTCCTCTCCCTATTTTTGAGGCTATTTCCCTCAGGTTGAACTATTCTTTCATTGAACTAGGTAAAGCCGCTTCTCTTACTGATTGAATGGACTCTCCCCCTTCATCTCTACAACTCGGTTTCACAATTGCATTGCCTGAACCTTGACTTTAATTCTAATTCGACTGAACAGGAAGAGGAAGGAAAGAATCAACCTCAAACCTTTGACTGATGGAACAAGGTAAGTAAAGCGGCAGAATGATAAGAACCTGAACCTGAAGAGAATGCAAGAATCAGAATCAGATATTCAAGTCTCTCTCGTAAATTCATTCAATCCCTTCCCTGAACCTATTTACCTTATTGATTAACGAATTGACTCCCCTTTACAGTCTTTGAAGAAGAAAAGAAAAGGTCAAGTCCTCTCTTCGAAATAACCTCTGGCTGGAGCAACCAGGCTAACAAGATTCATTACATAGGGTAAAAGGGGATAAAGTCAAGCTAACTTCTAGTGACGAGAAAGCAAGCAGCGGGCAAGCAACACCAACATATATATTCATTACTTACAGGAAGGGGTAGTAAAGCTAACCTGACGTCTCTAGCAAGACAACTACATTTATTTACATTACGGGAAGGTAGGTAAAGAAAGCTTACCCCGAGTTACGAACAAGAAGATTAGTTTAATTACGGGAAAGTAAAGCTTACCCCTAGTGACGAGCAAGACAAACAACAAGACAACATCATTCATTCCAGACAGAAAGAAAGGTCAAATCATTCACCTCCAAGAGCAAGAACTACAACATATATATTCATTCCATACGGAAAGGTAAAGCTAATCTGCCGTACACAGAAGAAATGGAAATACAATAAACCACTATTTCTTTATATTCCAGGACCTTATCTTATACTCTATTATTTCTTGATTGAAAAAGAACTAAGTATTGCTGAATGAGAGTAAACTGTCAGACTCAACCTCAAGCTCCTTTACAGTCTTTTTTGAATAAAAGAAAGTCACTGCCGTAAGAAACCTATAGTCTTTGTTTCAATCCTCACCTCTAGAGAAAGGCTTAAGCCAAGATGCGTTCACTCACTCTTGACCCTTCCCCGTAACCTGATTTCACTCTTTTACTCAACTCTAAATACTAAAGGAAAGAAAAGAGTATGATCAGCTCCTTCATTACTAAACCCAATCTCACTCTGTAATTCAAAGAGAGAGAACCAAACCTTGCTACTGATTCTTTCTTACCCTTAAATTAAATGACTTCTCGCGCTTTAAAGACTAAATAGAGAGTACTGAACTCATGAACTACTTCATTCACCTTCTTTCATTCACTTAAACACTCTGTAAATAGAGTCAGTATTGTATTCCCCTTAACTCAATGACTTACTTCTCCCCTTTTCAAACACTGAGTAACTAGATAGATAGTATTCCCTTTCACCTTTAATGATCTTTCTTCCTTCACCAGTAAGTAAAGCCTAAGATACCGAACACCTTTTGATTGACCGTACTCTCCTCTCAGCTAATTAATTGACTTGACTCTTCCTACTTGAGGGGTCAGGGTTGGTTTCACTACTTCTTGATTTTGTTCTTTAGCTTTGTTCTTTGTCTGTTTGCTTTGAATCCTTCACTCCCTATGACTGACTGAGAGTGAACTAACTTCTCTTTCTCTTCTAACTAACTACTGTAGTTACTCATTTAGCTTGTCCGATCAACCTCTCTATCTGTATGGTTCTCGACTATCCCCTTTCTTTGATGGAATCAATCCATTAGGAATCCGGATAAGTGCCATTGGAACTATTCCCGCTTCATTCAAGCTAGTATATATAATTCTCTCGGATCAATTATCGATCCCAGCCGCATCTCATATAGAGAATAGATTCCCTTTTAACACTATTGTGCCATATCAATACAAAGGCGAACCAAGAAGGCTTGATCTGTTCCGTTGGGATTAATTCGGGCAGGTAAGATCTTATACTTCTTAGAATAGGAAGGCAGAGAACCAACCACTAAAGATTCTGCTCTAACTGATAAAGGGAGGTTGTATAGTCCCTTCACTCGAAGGAGGAAAGGAGGTCCGTCAGCCTGCAGCTGATAGACTCAAAAGGAAAGGGAAAACAAAAACCCTTCTCTCTCGCGGGAAGCCTCGCGATTGGACAATTGCTCTTCAAGTGCTTTTGCCAGCATAGATGAATCTGATATCGGGTTTTATTTCGATCCGGATCGTCTGTCTGATTGCGAACATTATTGAGGTCAGTCTATGCTCTTTCCTTATATATACTTTGCACCTGATATGAGTGGTTTTTGGCCCCTTGCGACAAGTACAGCTGGTGAACGGCATTGATAAGAGTGAGATCTCCCAGCGCTGCCCGCTCTCTATCATGGGATTTTCCTTAGGATGCTTCCTAAGTGCCTCTACCCAGTATAAGTAGACGATTCTATACTTTTGTATCCCTATAACGTATAAAGACTATAGACCGAGACTGTTTTGACTAGCTATATCTTTTCATTGAATTACTGAAATCTGACTAAGAATTCCTCTTCTTTGTTTATTGTTGTCATAGTAATGGTATCATAAATACCTAATAAGAGGGATTCTGTGGGCCTTACCGAGGAAAGAAATGCTGCTTGCGGGGATCTTCTGCCAGGATACAAGACGGAACCATCTCGCACCATCCCTACCGTACTTGTTCCCGTACTCCCGGGCCTTCAAACTCGATTTTTGATCTATTTCTTTCATGTTAGCTTAACTAGCTAAATGGATTTCATTGGCAGTTCGGTCCGATCAGTCGGATTCATATGGTTTATGGGCTATTAGCAGGTTTATGGGCCAGATTCAGAGCAAATCACTAATGTCGAAACTCTCGCGGCAAAGCCTCGTGGTTGGGACTTGTTTCAGTTTCCCGAGGGAGGATAAATTGCTTTTTGAAGCCGGCGTAGGGGATAGAGCTTTTTAAGCCAGTTACCGATATTTATTAAACAACATTCTAGCAAGTTCACCTATTTTGAATTACGTGGGTCTCTACCGGCTATTACCGCATTAGGGGCATCTCCTTCTATAAAGTCTTATAGTCTGATAGTCTATTCGGAGAGGATCAATCTCCTCCCAAGGACTTATGACTAGACGACTCTACCTGGCCAACCAGAACACGAAGGTCCTGATTGCTCGACAAACCAATCGAATATACGGAATATGATACCGAACATCCAAGTTGTCACATCCACTTTTGGTTCGTGCCATGTTCATATAAACATTGGACTGTCTATAAAGTCGTCTAATCTAGCATCAGGTGCCAAAGCGACCTGACAGTACCTTTGTTAGGTATGAGAGAGACTGGCGCATCCATCCTTTCTAGAAAGAGTCTTCATTCAAATCTCTTCAGGGTATGCGAAAGCGCAGTCTGGAGGACAGATCGGATCTTTCTTTGGGGACCATAGTCTCCCGAAGCATATCACCCTTGCAACACACTAAGGTGTTGGAATGAAACCTAAAGCGACCTGCAGCCAGAGCGTTGTTGGCATCAGCTGCGAATCCGGCTAGATCCTGGATAGAAAAGCAGCATGGAAGAAAAAGCTCAAGTTTGCCCGCTTGCAAGAATCCTTTTCGTTCTTCCTTGGCAAATCAAATCAAGTAGAATCTGATTACACAAAAGACAGAAGCTAATTCTTTATACACTATACACTAATACACTTAGACTCATACCACACTCAAAAGAGAGATAGGAAAGAATCTAAAGCAAGGGCTTCGAACGCTGTTAGGGCAGAGAAATTGGAAAGCTAGGACGGCCTTGAATACGGAATCCATTACCAGACGGACGGACTGGCTGGTCCACTTGTACGTAGAAGTGTAATTACCCTGATTGGAGTTCCAATAGGGGCAAACATTCCCTGACGAATGAATGCAATACATGGAAGGCTTGAATCTTCTTTGTATTGTTTCTTATAATTGTTCGTTCGGGTACATGGAAGTGATCAGTTGTTGGATTCATATTAGGGGGGGTTGGGCAAAGCCTAATGATCTGAACCCTTTACTTGTGGAATCTAGAGAAGAAGCTTTCGCGGAATATATATATAGAACTCTTAACACAGAAGTGGCAATTTTGTGAATAAATAGCCGTAGGGCTCGCCGACTGGCCTTTATCGGCCCTTCTATCGAGTATGAAGAAAATGAATGGGGACACACACACCCCAGCTTAAACCAGGCTTTCTACTAAATAGAAAAAGAAGCCATACAGAAGAACTAATGGATCGAACTCATCCTTGGTTGCTATGAAAGATATCGGCCTTGCGTTGCGAAAGGAACGTTCTGTTTTGAGTTGGAGCACCTTATCAACTGTCCTTTCAAGCAAGAGTTGTTTTAGATCAATGAATGAGAAGGAAGAGAGTGAATAGGGCACAGGAAATTCAGTCATCCAGGTTCGGAGCGGGAAGCAGGCATTCAGGCTGTGAGGCAATGAAATTGTTAGCTTTCATTCAGTCAGCTTGGTTCTTGGCTTTGCCATTTCCTCTCTCAAGCACTACTTGAAATGAAAGTGCAAGATCAATCAAACAAAGACTGATTTCAAACCTCGCTGTCGCCGAGTCAGTTCTTATGGCCGAATCCGCAGCAAGCGAATGCCTGAGTTCATGGGACATTCCTTTCTTCAGTTGAAGCAAGTCATTTTGCTTTCCTTTCCTTCTCTGTCAGCAGGCTAACTAGAAAAATACGCATTCAGCTGTGGTAGACTAGGACTCTTTTCATTGGTTTTGCATTGAGTAAGCGCGGCACTTAGAAAAGAGAATGCCGGATAAGATTTCATTCTCATAATCTGATTTGATTCTCTTTAGAAAGAGTGGCCTGGCTTCGATTCAAAAGCTGTAGCTTGTTCGGAAAAGAAAAGAAAGAGGCTGTAGCCAACCCAACCCAATATTTGCTTACTGAGACCCCTTGTTCAAAGAAAGGGTAAAAGGAAGAGGTTACCTCTTTAAAAGGAGATTCACTATCAGACTCAGACACTTTGACTCGGTTTCAGACTCGGACTCTAGTTCTGACTCTAGATGCATAGGTCTGGACTCTTTTGCGAGGTACCAATTCTGGAGTGGAAGACCGAATCAACCCTATCCTATTGGCTCAATTTCATCTCCATCTTCAAGGACATAAACATTCTCAAAGAGAGTCCATGTTCTCTTCCCAATCCTTTTCCATCAGCTGCATCGGCTCACGGTCTTCTAGCTTGAGGCTGGTATCGAAGAAGATTGAAATCAAATAAAAAGGAAATACCAAGGCTCAGGAAAGCCACAAAAAGGAAATCTGCCCCTAAACAAAGTAAGCGTTAAGGGTTTTGAAGTAGGGATTTTCCAATCAAAAGTCTGGCCATTCCATTCTTTTTGGCCAAGACCCAACTTTGGATTCTTTCCTCTCGCTCCCTTTGATCTTCCTTCGAAGGAGCGTATCTATCTATCCTTTCCCGTATAGAGGTTGGGTATTCTGGTATTTCTGTTATGCCTTGCTGATTCTTCCCTAACCCCAAGGGAAGTAATCAATCTGCCTCATGATGTTAGTCATTGCGTGATTTGCATATGGGTCAAAGTAAAGACCAATGAGCTCCTTACTATCCAAATGGTCAAAAACCTGAACAGTGTCGAAATCAAACCCGGATAAAGATAAAGCGGCAAAAGAAGCCTCGGGTTGGATTTATAGTACTGGGGCATTATTGACCTTGCCATGTTTTCCATGCAAATCCCTAGTTACCACCGAAGGAAGTTCCGAGGGGGAATTCTTGTTTCAGGTGCACAGAGGATGGCCCCCCTTTTTGTGCAACCACAGTCTGCCAAGTAACAGATTCAAACATGCAGGCTCGATGAAATTGAGTACTGTAAAGTCAAAGTAGTCTGAGGAAATAATTTTCATGCTCTCCCGATCATGCGGTCCAATGCTCACATCCAAGCTACACCTAAGACCTCTCTTTTGGTATTCTCATATGACTGAACAATCAGGTCAGAAGGAGTGAAAGATGATGCCTCAAGCCTCAGTTGCAACCTTTAATGGACAGACATTCAAAGCTGAGCCATTGTCTTTGAGTACCATTTGACTTTGTAGGGTTTTCCACAAGCCATTACTCTAATGTACAGTGCCTTGAAGTGAGAACTTCTACCTGAGGCAAGGTCTTTGTCAATGAAGTGGCGGCTGTCCTGGTAGCATTCATCAATGTTGCCACCAATGTTTCTGGCGAAGTCTTACTAGGTACTTGGCACTGATTGTGTGCTTTACTCAAGGGGCTTGGCGATGGTAGGTATGAGAACTGTATAAGACTGCAGATCGAGATATTAGCTTGAGTCTTTTTGAGTTTAGTTGTTTGAGGATAAGATCCTGGCGTTGGATCAAGCTTGATTTTCGCGATGGGTACTGCCTTCTATTTCTAGTGATGGCATTGATGCAGTCTTCCTCAATGAAGTCGTTGAGGTCAAGCACCATACAATCATTGTCACTAGGTGCTGGTAAGTCATCTAAGTCCATTTCGTCTATGAAGAAATCCCAGTGGTCATGGCGTCAGTAAACTCATCCCAGTCCATGTCTATGTCCATATCTTCCTTCTGATGGTCTTGTTCTTCAACATCTGGACCCCATCCCGTTGGAATGATGGATTCCTATGGTATGCTCGCATGAGGTGGTGCAGTGTAGAACACCTTATTGTTCAATTTCCCCGAGGGCTGTCCCATCTACCCTTTCTTCTTCCTTTCTTCAGGATTGATTAGGTAGGTGTATAGTCCATCTCATCATCATCCTCGAGGTAGCCTCGTGCTTAGTTAGGAAGTGGATTCGCAGTAACACTTGACTTAGGGTGGAATTATTGATCCATTATCTATGGGATCCTGGACCACTCTTCTGAGAGTTCTCCACACATCAGTCTTGTGCCCGGAAGTCACAGTCTTCCTCAAGCTTTGTTCCTAAGGCTTTCGATTCTGGATTCGGAATAATTCCTTTGCCTCATGCTATCTTGTATACCACGCCCAGCGGCATGCCTAGCTCTGTGTAGGGCGTCCGGTTGTTGAGCATTGATATTGGGGAGACTTCCTTACCATTGGTTTGTTCAGTCTGAGCATTGTAATTCCTGGAATTACCTATACCTGTTTGAGGTGTTAGAGGCCCTTCTTAAGGAAAGACGAATTAGCTCGCTAACGCAAGGCTAGAAAGCCAACAAAGAAGCAAGGCGAAGTGGAGCTCATCTATTCATTTCCCTCTGACGAGCCTATGCTCAGGATGTTCTTCGATCCCAGCAAGTTCTTCGACCCTTCAACCGAAGCTATCATTCTACCGATAAGACTTTCTATTTGATGAATCAAACTCATCTTTCTCTCTGATCTCGTTCCTGTCTTCCCTCACTCAAGCTACTGACTGACTAACTCACTTCCTACCTTACTCAGTAAAGCGCCCAGAGGTACGATGAATTGAATTAGCTAACGAATCTTCCGTAATGCTTGCAAAGAAATAATCAGACTTTTTCCGCTCGGAACGAATGGGAAGAAGTGAATCAGAAATGAACTTATATAAGAGAGAGCAGACAGAATCAAATAAGCGGTCTTGTAGGAAGGGGATGGGGATGGAGAAGCGGATTCCTATTAATAGAATAAGAGACCACCATCCTGACTTTGACTTCCCTCGGGTTGGTTGTGTGTCAATCCCGCTTCGGTAGCAGACTTCGGTCAAGGAAATCGCTGAAAGCAATGGCTTTGGATCGACCTTCTTAGAGAGTCAAGCCAGTGAATGAATGAAATCCGTATGAATGAAGAAGTCTTTATGGCTCAGCTAGCAGTCCAAAAGTCAAGCATGTCAGCACGCACCCTACCTATGTAGTCGGCTTACCGGTAGTTTGCGGGACGTTATTTGATATTGGAATCAGTCTATCTAAATGGCCTATCTCCAGATCTATGTATTCTTGAAGTCCATTTATCATAGTTCAATTCCCGGGCATTGATTGAGAGGGAGCACTGAACGAGGAAGGCAGCAATCTCCTTAAGATAGAAGGGCAATCCCCAAAAGAAGCGGCCAGAGGAGACATTCATTAATAACAGATCTCGACCCCATATCATACGTACAAGAAATTCTTCCTTCTTCCCATATCACTCATGAACATTCAATATCATTCCCTGCCAATATTCTTGTTTAAGACAGATCGCTTCCCCCGCTAACTGAGGGCAACGGGAGGCCTAGTCAATGTAGGCCCTCAAACCGGCACGCCCAGCTTCTTAGTCAATCGGCACTTTCGTCTTGTTCGGGATATTCCATTCAAGTTAGACCACCAGCATCTGATCTGAGTCAGCAGAATCTAAGCTAGTTGTGGTTTTCTCTTTGATAGCTAAATAGGCGTTGTCAGTATCTACTGTTGAGGCCTTTCAAAATGCTGATTGAATTTCTCTTTCTACTCTAATTGATACAAATTCTCACGCTCTATCTAATAGTTGGGCAAAAAGGTAAGACCAAGTCCGTAATGTAAGAACATTCTTTTACGCGCCATTAAAAAATGAATGATGTCATTAGTAATGGATCAGATGGTTAATACAGGAGTCACATTGAAATATTCATTGAATTGTATGCCTCTTTCCGTTAAGCTAAGCTTAAGTAAGAAAGAATCAAGATCTTAACGTCAGATCCAGATTCTGCTCCTCGAATTGTATTTGCTGTTGGCTCTTGCCTATTCTATCAGTCATCATTCTGTCTATCTAAATCACAAGCAGAGGTTTGACGAGACTATGACAGGCAATTTCCTGTTGTTAAAACGGACCCACATTGCACCAACAAGTCACCTGCTCCGCTTATTTTGAGAAAAGTAGGAATTCCCTTGTACTGCGCGAACTCATATGCATACTTGGATGCTAACTCGAATGATGTCTCGGGATAATTCATTTATTCAGGCACCTCGACTGGACAACATTGAAAAAGAACAAGAGTTTACCAAGGATAGGAAATCGACTCTATCTACTGATGTGGTAAAGGTTGTTGAGAAGGGGACATGTGATCAATTTCTTCTACTTTCTAACCCGTGTCACGTCGCCCTATCCATAGAGGAAGAAGGCGTATGCTCCAGTCTCAAATCTTTCCTACCAATTGAGAGGTAATAACGTCAAGCTTGAGTGCCTCCCTTTTTGATGATCTTGTCACTTCTCTAAAACTATACTAATAGCTACTCTACTATTGATGCATGAACAAACCACTATCAATAGGTATCTCTACGCGTAATAATGAATATATGATTCATTCAAATACATTAACCCGGCAAGAGCTGACCATGCAGGGGGTAGTGACTAATGAGCGAGGTACCTTAGCTTATGCCAGGTAGAAACCTTCCTTAATCCTTAGTTTCACACTAAGCTCTTCGATCCTTCATAAGGGCTATCAACTACTCCCCCTAGGCCTTTCATGTGGTCCCTGACCTCCTTGATCTCATCATCGGTACCTAAGTTAACAGTCTCCGTTCCATCCATGGCAGGCTGTGCACGATCTTGAGGTTTGACCTTAACCTGTTCGAAACACTCCTTTAATCATTTCTTATCTTCTAAGTCTAGGCCTTCCTATGATTCATTATAAGTTGAATGATGACATTAACCAATTAATCATCATCATGAACATCAGCAAGCAAAAGAGACTCTGAACTAGAAAGAATTTCATTCATGTTCAGTTCAGGAAGAATACAATCACCAAGTTCATTGAGGGTTATGGCATCGAGATCAAACGACTCATCACCAGACTCAAGGAAATAGTCGGACTCGGAGATAGAAACTAAGCATTTTAGTCTTAATCATTCGGAGGGATCAGTCCAAGACCCTGAATCTCTCAAGAGCTGAATCAAATAGGATTAGGCCCCCTGTTAACTTTCACCTGATTGTTGAAAGGGAAGACCTTATAGGCGTGGGGTACACCGTCAACTCCAGCATCGTGACATGCCCTCTCTTCTCTTCTCATTTACATCTTTAAAGGATCAAGAATCAGTAGATCGTCTGTAGCCCTATTTCAATTCGGGAATGAAAGGGTTGGTTAGCCGAGGAAGTCACTCGCCCTAGTTGTTTAAAATAAGCTGAATCTGATTAATTAGCCGAGGGAGACTTCTATCCCTTTAGACTAGGCTTGGTTTCTTGTGTTCGGCTCTTCTTTAGAAAAAGTGAAAGACATTCTATCCTCACCACCGGCCCGGCTATGCTATCTTTCCCTTGACCTTCCTTATTCTTCAGCGGATAAAGCTCAATTCCTCATGGTAGAAAAGGAGAAATGGTATGACTTTACAGAAGCGTGCTTTAGGAAACGAAAGAAGACCTCATAGTCAAATAATGCTCAATGATCACAGCCGTGTAGGTTGAGTAGCCTAAGGAAAGTCTCCAGCCTGTTGTCGGTGTGTGTGGTTGGGGATATGCGCCATCTGACAAAAACCTAAGTGAGTCGAGCGAACCGTTATATGTTTACTTGAAATAGATATATGCCATATGCTTGCTTCTCGCTATCGAAGCTTCAATACTTCATTATTTAAGGTCTGTACACCCCGTTCTCTGGAACTCCCACTAAAACATCACTTCACGTATCGCCAACCCCGAGCCATACATTGAAGCAGACCGTCTGTCCTGCACATTCTTCTCTCAATCGACATGAGGACCAATCAGCCAGCAGCCAGCACAGCGGCCTACCCCCACATGGAAATGAAAGAAAGATCTCTGAATGAGAATACCTTTGATAATAGAATCAGATTCTTTCTCAAGGGGCAACACCAGTAAAGCAGGAATTTCAAGCAATGCATCCAGCCATATCACTGCAGGGATAGGTTATGAAATAGTTGGATCCGCCAGGGCATTCATTCAAGACTCCGATAGATGGGGGAAAGAAAGGAGTTATCCATCAGAGGAAGGCAGGCAGTGGAAGATCGGGATTCAGGGAAGGAATAAACAATTTGATCTTCGTCCAACAACGAAATATCTGGCAAAACTAGAATGTCCCTTCAAAAATCTCTTAATTGTTTAAGTTGGGCTTATTGAAATTGGAATCATAGTCCGCATCAGCAGGTGAGGTAGTGTCAGTCTTAGCTGCTTTCGTCTTATAGTATAGTATAGGGTTGATCGACTGAAGACGAATAAGGCGTTGTAAGCTAAGCGCTCGACTATCTGGTGACGCGCTCACATGGCTGAATGAAGGTGCGTGCCCCAGACAGATAAGGGTGTACTGTAGGAAGTTGGTGGTTGTCCTCCAGGCTACGTGTTGGCTCCGCTGAAATATGGGAGACTTTCGTGGTTAGGTGGAATAGGGCTTTAGCGTTAGGCTCAATGGTTGGCCTTTTAAAGCATTAAGTTAAATAAGGAAGTCAAAGGGAAGGGCTCAAAGCTGGAATTGAGAAAGCAAAGTGAAAGAGAATAAGGCTTGGCTAGGAGAGATGGAAGCTCGCTTATAACGCTCTAAGGATTTGCCAAGGACAACCCAAGCGAGATCCAATAAGAGGCGGCTGTGGGATGTGGTTGACTTCGATCTGGCTTCTTGACTTCTAAAATACGTAAACTGCTCATTCCATATATTCTTCAGGTGGAGTTGTTGATATGAGCCTTGTTCCACTATGCTCACCATCTGTATCTCTACGGCCTACCCTGTAAAAACCGCATGACCATACGGATTTTGATTCATATTAATATTCAACAAACAAAATCAGGTCTTTCAATTCCCAAATTTGTAGTAGCTTCTGCAACTCCCACAAGCGGATAAGAAAATCAGAGCCAAGCAGATCATAATTCCTTCTCCACTCGCATGTCTATGTCTATAAAGAATCTATCAAAAAGAGGAAGCGCCTTGACTCGTCCACCACCGACCGCTGACCATGTGCCGACCCCGAACCAACCCCCCTTTCCTTTGTTTTGTGTGCCAGCTACGTCCTCTAGGTAGTAATAGGGTAAAGCCGTGGCTGGATTGAATCCTTCGAGATGCTCTATTTTGACGAGATATCCTTTTTGAGGATTAACGTCTGCGAGCTATGCTGTAGAGTCAAGTAGAAGAG
Source organism: Cucurbita pepo subsp. pepo (assembly GCF_057944985.1). Taxonomy (NCBI): domain Eukaryota; kingdom Viridiplantae; phylum Streptophyta; class Magnoliopsida; order Cucurbitales; family Cucurbitaceae; genus Cucurbita; species Cucurbita pepo. The sequence continues at coordinate 11,978,165 of NC_141807.1, forward strand.
AAGGGTCAGGTCAATGTGAATTGTGAATTGAGTATCAGGGGTGAGCTGCTAGCTTTGATTCCAAGTTAGGCTTATCCTGTTTGCAAGGAGCTTGGGATATACTATTGGACGACCCAGTGCATGGATCTCCTTCTTTTCACGAAGTGAGCTGCAAGGACGAATTCAAATGGTGTTTTAGAGCCCCACCCTACCACGCACGAGTGTTAAGGGGAGAGGGATAAGAGAAGTCGGGTTCAGTCTAGAAATTGTCAGAATGATACGATGAAAAGAGTGAATGTTCATTGCCTTGGCAAATCTTCCTGCTGGAAAGGCTGACAATCAGACTGAATCCTTTACCAACTTCTTGGACTCAAAGCCCGGAAACTCCATAAAGATCCATGGAATGAAACAAGCCTGTAACTTCCTCAAACTAAAACAGAGTGAGCATGGAGAAGGAACGAACCTTAACGCCCCTACATGACATATAACAGCTCTATCAAACATATTACATGACCGCATATGAAAGAAAGCTCGAGTAGTCCCTCCTATCTCCTCCCTTAGCAAGGAATTCCTCACTACTCTGACCTCAAAGAAAAAAGGCAGAATTCAAAATCAAGGCTTTCGGAAGGTATCCTTACACGCCTATACCAAATATGTGACTCCAACAGGTTATTAGGGGGAAGAAATTAGCCTTACAAAGAGACTCCACTAATCCAACTAGATTAGATGAGCTAAACACTACAACTCCATTCCTCGGAACTGTCTCTGAAGAAAGGCAGGGATTAGCATTGGATAAAAAATCCCACTATTTACTAGCCCCACTTTCACTCTGAGTATTCCTTCCCTTAACTATACTGGCTGTAAACCAACCTGGCACGCGCTATTCTTGTTCCAATTTGAGGACAATCCTGGAAACACTCTGAGCACCGAAACTATATGCCTTAGCGCTCCTCCAAGAGCAAGAACTACCATTCTCTATTCATGGTACTCTTTATATCCGACTAAATGTAAGACTGCCTGAAATAATCCTTCTTCTTTGCCAGGGGTTGTAGGAAAATGCAAATGCTAAACTGGGAACTAGCGCTCTAACTTGCAATTCATGAGCCTATCTTACAATTGTTGAATCACTTTACCTTCTCTTCCTGGTCCTATCGAACCCGACTCTTAACACACCTGAAGGACGGCATAAAAAACTCCCAAGATCTGATCCCTCCTCACTAACTTTCGACATGTGCTTGAATTGCTTCCACTTGAGACCCTAGAGATTCTAATTGTACCGAAAGCAAAGGAACCTAAAACTGCTTTGCCACCATCCAATAAAGAAATGTATACTTTTTGTGTTTACCGTCGTGTTGCCATCAAATTCTTACGGCTCTTGATGTAAAGGAATTGCTGGGCCTCAGCGAATGAAGAAGCCCTTCTTTCGATTGACTTAGTGATACAGATGTTGGCTACTCACAGACGTTCTTGAGAATAGACATAGTAAGGAAGTTTTGATGGATCCTCCTTGGGGACATTGATCCAAAGCTAGCCCTATAAAATAGGCTTTCAATACTTGATTTTAATAGAAGCTGAACCTATTATAGTATAAATTAATAGAGAGAGAATCTGCCCTTGAAAAAGGAGAAGGCCATCAAGAGCCGTTCAATAATAGTTGCGGGCTGAGGACGAAAACGCCTTGCACGCAATACAATAGAATATCCTTATAATACTTTTCAGTCTTAGTGCCTAAATGAAAGACAGATAAGAATGAATGACTCGTATGTGAAGAAAGAATATATCTGGTCCTATAAGCTAAGGAAGGTTTATAATCTCCTTACTGACTCATCAGTTAAGTATAAGATTCAGATCTAGTCATGCATCTTTCCTCGCCGTAATACTAACATCGTTTGTTTCAGTCACTAGAACCCTGCGATATCGTTACAAAGCGAATTAGCTAGACATCAATCAGCTTGATTATCCAATACGTCTCATTCCAAGCAGCCTTACTCGCATTCGCAGAGCTCATGTTTCACTCGTCACTCTACCACCCTCCCTATGTCGTATCAAATTCTTTGATCTTCCTGATACAAATCCAGCAGAAAACAACGGGACCTCAATTAGCGCTTTATCTAAATCTTTATCCTCTGTTCCGGAGGCTTAGCGCTTGAAACTTAGTTGCATCTGTAAAGCTAAGACCCTATAGAAGGGAATAGACTGAGAATGGAAGGTTAGCCTCTTGTCTGGTCTGTCTTTCCTATCCCTTTACTCTCAGTCCTATCTGTGTTCTAGATATAAGAATAATCACTCTCATAATAAGGCATAGCAGCCGAACCTAAAAAGGATAAATGCAATATCTACTAGTACTTTAAGATTGTAAATCAAATAATAGAATTTCTTTCAAGTAGCTCGTGTGCGAAAGAAGCATAAAGGCATTCCGTTTTCATTGAGGAGATGGAAAAGTCAAGGATGAGAAGTTTATATAAATAGCCTCCTGGGACTGATGCCGACAGACAGTCAAGGCAAATTTGACGTATAACGATTCTGGGAAAAGAGAAAGATTGCAATTCGGGAACAAAGAATGGATACCGAGCACTCAAGATTCCACCAGATTATCCATCCTTGGAAAAACAGTGATACCTTTTCTGGAAAAGAAGACTAGAGAATGGAGAAAGATTTGGTGATCTAGGAGAAAGAGAAAGCAGATGCTAACTTGACCGAAAGGTTTGGGCTGTGAACTAAAACCAGGTAGCTGGAAATCAAAGAGAGACCGTAGCTCAAATTATGAACCGATAGTAGATTACTCTACCAAAAACTATAGAAAGTAGGTACTAGCTCTAGTAAGCGCAGACAGAGGTCGCCTTCGTCATTGACACGTCCTCGACGCTTTGTTAGCTCTCCACGGTACGGGACAGACGTAAACATTATTCAGTAGCCTTGAGTTTGACAAGCATTCCTTTTGCCACTCAAGGAAAGAAAGCCTGAAAGGAAATTGTCGAATACCGGCACGTATCACACTTCGTTCCATTGCTTGGTGGTTCAAGGTCGGCTGCAACGTGGAAGGCTGACGGATGCAAGCAAAGCCCTATCTTGACGTGCTTCGTGACGTAATCCGCGAGAGAATCCAATGTGGTTGGGGTCCGTCACCAGTTAAGCTAGTCAAAATTCTTTCTTCTATGATCAACTATCAATGGCACGTAAATAAGGGTCATTGAACCAGAACGTGGGTTGGAAAGGGCAAGGGTATTCCGCTTACTTCAATAGTAGAATCAGGTACTGGGGCAGTACTGACAGGACTACAAGGTTCCCAATGGGAGATCCTTCTTCAGATTCAGCTTCTTACTTGGCATTCATTCCCTTGAAACCGACCGATGTTTTCAATTCGGGGCTGCTTGGTTATGGTTTCGGCAATAAAGCGGAACGTGGACCCAAGTGTTATAGGGAGGGAAGGGATACACGATGTCTTGGGCATGATACCTCAATTGACCATTGAGAGAGGCGATCCTCTGTGGTATTTACTATACTGGGCTCGGCCGGCGTTTCATTTCAATCGTAGTAGGAAAGTGAAAAATGGTGTTATGGTAATAAGTAGTCCCCTAGCGCTCATTCGGCAAAGGGAGATTGCCTTTTCTACTTTTATTCATCAAGTCAAGTAAGGTTGCCTAAGCAGAAATATTAGATATCTTGAGAAGTCGCTTAACTGCTTGCTGCGTCCTTTGATTTCTTGCATCTCGACACTTATGATAGAGGGAATGCTACCTTAACAAGAGGTTCTTCCTACAAGTCAGATTATCATTAATCCATGGTCTCACTCGAAACAGAGTCCTTCATAAAAGCTATTAATGACCCAACATCACGTCGGATTAAAGTTCAGTCACAACAGGCTTCCTCATATGAGTATGACGCTTATTTCTTTTTAGAAAATGGGGAAAGACGAATAGAGACTGACTAAGGAGAGGGGAGAAGATCAGCTGCGAGACCAAGCTCCATGAGAAAGAAAGAAAGAAAGAAACACCTATTTACCGAGTGAAAGAATAATGAACGAACAATAACAAGAATGAAAGAGAAAGAAGAGACCGAGGTTACAGTGAAGAAAGTGATTGAGTGAGTGAAGGGGAATCAAATGGAAGAAGAAAAGAGAAGAGACCGGCGTTGAGTCTTGACTTGAAACACTTGATGAATAAGGAGAAAGATCTGTTAAAGAATAAATAGGTGATTGAGCTTTACCTTGTTCAATCCAGTCAGGTAATATCAGTTCAGGCAGAAGAAGAAAATTCAGGTTCATGAGCATCGATTTGATCCCAAAAAATAGGGAGAAGATAGGATTTGATCCAAAAAAATAGACAAAAGATAGGAGAATTCTGGTTTTTTTAGTCTTTACAGTCGAGTTCCAGAGTTCAATCCTCAAAAATAGCCCGCAAAATAGGGTAAAGCATCCATTTTACCCCAAAAAATAGGGAGAGGATAGAATTGATTTCTTTCTGGTCTTTACTGGATCAGGAGTCTTTGTCTTGTCTCCCTTCTTTCTCTTTCCCTTCATTCTTGAACTGTAAAGAAACTCTCATTTTCTTTGAGTAGAGTCTTGACTTCCTAATTACCTAGGCACTAAATACCTAAAAAATATCCCAAAAAATAGGGAGAAGATAGGATTTGATCCCTAAAAATAGGGAGAAGATAGGATTTGATCCCTAAAAATAGGGAGAAGATACAAGAAATTCATTCATGGTCCTAACACGAAAAAGAGTTCAAGAAGGAAAAGGTTACGGGTTGAGGTTCAGTAAGTAGGGAGAGGGGCAAAGCAACGAGACGAGAAGAGGATCGGAGTTCAGGAGTGAAGTAGTTCCGTAGAGAAGCTGATAGTTTACGAGTTCAATCTGTCTGACGAATCCATCTTGAGGTTTTACTGACAGTTCACTCTCATTGATTCTTCGATAGTCTTTCCTTCTACTTCTTAATTACCTCGACCCTAAATACCTAGATTTGATCCCTAAAAATAAGGGAGAGATAGAAGGAATCTTTCGTCTTTCCTTACAGTTAAGTCGAATTGATTCTTCGATAGGATTGACTGACAGTTAACTCTCATTCATCTTCAGGATTGACTTATTAATTACCTTGACTCTCTTTTATCCCTAAAAATAAGGGAAGGGTAGACTTTGATCCAAAAAAATAGACAGAAGATAGACTTTCTTTATTAATGGTCTTTACACGAAAAAGAGGGAAATCTGGGAAAATGGACTCTTTTAGCCCCAAAAATAGGGGAAAATGGCCCGAAATTCCTTTTTTACTGGGATTTGATCCCAAAAAATAGGAAGAGGATAGGATTTGATCCCTAAAAATATGGGGGGGGGGGGATAGAATTTCTTTGATTTCAGCTCCAGCTATTAGGGGAAAACCTCTTTTAATGTTTTACCCCTATGCTGGATACAAAATATTTGATTGAAGCTCCAGCTATTAGGGAAAAAGCGATTACGAACTTTTACAGTTATATGGAGATACAAAAGATTTTCTTTCAACTGCTACTAAGGTTCAGGATCAAGAGAAGTTAAAGAATGACTCTTGAGGATTGACTTCTAGTTCACTCTCATTCATCTTGAGGATTTAATGACAATGAACGATCATTAATCTTGAGGATCAGAGAAAGAAGGAATCTTTCGGATTTACTTACAGTTAAGTCGAATTGATTCTTCGATAGTCTTGACTTAATAATTAATGAATTACCTTTACTAGATTTGATCCCTAAAAATAGGGGGAGGATAGAATTTCTTTTCTTTCATCAGCTTTCCTTAGGGAAAAAGCTCTTTTAATGTTTTACCCCTATGCTGGATACAAAATCTTTTCTTTCAGCAGCTTTCCTTAGGGAAAAAGGTCTTTTAATGTTTTACCCCTATGCTGGATAGATTTTTTTTTATTGAAGCAGCTTTCCTTAGGGAAAAAGCTATTACAAGGTTTTACAGTTATATGGGGATAGAATCAATTTCTTAATGGTCTTTCAAGTCTCATTCAGAAAGAAATAGGTTACGGAGCGAAGCGAAGCAATGAGACAGAGTTGGATAGGATAGAAGATTAACCTATTTACCCAGTTTACTGGGAAAGAATAACGAACCATAACATCAGGGAATAGACGGGAAGGTGCGAAGCGAACATCCTTTCTCTTTGTTTCCAAGAGAGTCCATTAGCCTATAGCCTATTTACCTCCTAAAAGAAGAAATAGGTGATTGAGTGAATAAGGAGTCTCCCTTCAAACACACACAACTCTTTCTTGTCTTGCTTTCGTCTTTCAAAGCAGCTAAGGCAATGGAATTGTGAGACCTAAGAATGAGCGAAGCCGTGAGACTGTAAAGGAAAGGAGAGGAGTGAAATCAGGTTCATGAGTTTACAGTTCATTCATAAATAGGTTAAGGGGAAGGATCAGATCAAGAATAGTCTTTCCCTTGTTCCATCAGTCAAAGGTTTAAGGTTTTCTCTTTCTTCTTTCCTTCCTAATTCATTTATTCTTGAACTGTAAAGAGGTTCCGGTTCAGGTTCAGGCTTTCGGTTTCGTCTTACCTACTCCACTAAAAGCTTTTCAGATCCTTCTTCTCTCTTTTGGTATTCTAAGTCAATCAGTTATACATCTTCCTTGCATCTTGGTATGGTACAAATCGATTAGGAATGAGCGTAGCGCAGTAGCTGTTGTTCTTGTGGTCTGTATAGCAGCGTAGAGTAGTAGTGATCTCTTCTCACCAACTGTCTATCCATCTTCTTATTCATAGTTTAGTTTTCCTCTTGTATGTCTAGCTATCTGTCGCATTATCTATCTTACTGTGTTCTGTGAGGCTCCTTGCTTCCTTAAGCCACCATTCAGGAGTGGAGGTTGAGTTGTCGGAGATCCGTTGAGGCGGAGACTAGTGCTTGAAGAAGAGGGAAAAGAGAGTTCAGTGTTTGCAGCCTTAAAGCCTTAAATCAGGGGGAAGGAAGGCTTTCTTACCGAACGGTCTTCATCCTTTTGGGCTAGACAAGAACTTCGTTGGCAAAATGGACCGGATTTGGATGAAGCGATCATTGTTGCAGAAAGAATGGTAGATGACATGGAAAAACCTACTCGCACAAACAAAGGGGAAACCTCTTCGAGGCAACAAGACGGGGGGAGTAGAGAGCAAAAGAAAAGAAAGGGGAAGAACATGCTACCATACCAAAGAGCTGAGAACAAGCCTGGTAAACCTAACAAAGAAGAGGGAGGGGGTTGCGGTTGTTTCATTTGTGGAAGACCTCAAAGAGAAGAGCCCGTGACTGCCCAAATCAAGATAAATTGAGTGCATTGATCGCAGATGACAGACAGGGAGTTCCGACCCACTCACACATTCAGTCTTTCTTCTCCCTGACGTGATAGGGCTCTAAAGCCAAGTGCTTGCTTTAGTTACAACCCTCCATTGAATGGGGTGGGAAAAAAAGGTTCGAAAATCTAGGTTTTTGCACGAGTCCAGTGGCAATGAGGAAAGGAAGGACAGCTAGAGAAGTAGGTCAGCCTAAGTTTAAAGTCAAGGAAAGGCCCTGTTCCAGTATTGGAGGAAGCATGGCATAGAAAGCCGGGTATGTATGTCATGGGTTGTAGGGAAGAGGTAAGACGTGTACATGAAAGCAAGCGAGAGCAGAGCCTAGGGGTGTCCACGGATAAACCACTCCAAAGTGATAATGTCTCAAAACGAGGAGGCCATATGGAAACAAGCTGTAAAACTTCCAAGAGAAAGAAGATTGACCCAATCAAAGATCAAATCTCTTGACTCTTGATCTTCTACAAATTTCTCAGCCGAAGGAGCTCTCTTTGTCTAATTCGTAGTCTCCACCCAGTGATCTTTCCCATTTGTGACTCTATAATGCATTCTCCTGCTGTTTGACTCTTCTCCGGAGCCATTTCCTTTTCTTTGTCATCTTCAGTATTCCCACGCTTTGTACACCTTTCTTGCCTGCAAAGAATGTCACCCTGGTGATGCTTACTTCAGAAAGCCATTAGTCTCACTCAATCAGTCCCTCTCTTCTTCTTCTTCCTCTGCTTCAGGCGTGGGCAGAGCTTTTTATGTCTACCCTATTCGGTTTCTTGACGAACTCCACCGCATCTTTCTCATGCCCTTTCTCCTTCTCAAAACTATCTTCCCCACTGACTGTGTCCTTCCGTAGATGGGATTGCCTTGATGATCACCTCTAATGCGGATTCTTTCCTGGGTATGTATATGGGTCTACCAGAACTGTCCTTCGATGGGATTCATTCATCGCTGTGGAATTTGATAACAGTTTGACCCTTCGCTTGTTGACATCAATGGGATCTAGGTATATAAGCGAGTATCTTTGGCTTCCGTTAATGTTCTTTGTTGAAAGGGGGATTGATTTTACCAGTGGTAGACGGATAACGGTTTGGATTGAGTACAGAGATGCAATGAAAATGATTCGGGTGTGAATCGGGTACTCGCCGATTAGGCCTCCAAGTCCTCTTCTTCCCCAATTTACCTCTCCAAGTAATTAAAAGATTGAATGTGTGTTGGTTTCTCTGCCTCTAATGGACAGGGCTCAACAGTTCACATTGTTGATTGGTGGCAATTCCAGACCTTTGGGTTTCTTCTCTCGGTGATTCCTATGGATACCAAGAAAGAAGGGGACTCTTTTTTGTGCTATTCCGAGGATGAAAGCATCAATGCCCTTTCCCTTTGATCCTCATGAAAGAAGAAAAAAGGCAGTAGGTAGAGATGGCTCTTGGATTGGGAGGTTTAGCTGCATTCCTTCATATTTGATCTTGCTGCAATCTCTTCCTGATAAAGAAGAAAAGACTGACGGTCAGAAGAAAGAGAGAAGGCCTCACATGTCTTCAAACGAGTAGAGTACCCTCATCTCACTTGCGGGGATAAGATTAGCCCTTTAACATGTTTACAAAGACCTCCTACTTATTAGAGAAAGGAGGTTCGATCGAAACAGAATTGTTGGTGAAGGTTTAGGATTGAATGAATTTACGAGACTGGAAAGTGAAGGTCAGGGAATATCGGAAAAGAAGAATAAATAGTTGTCCTCTTTACCCTCTTCAATCACAATCAGGTAATATCGTCTAAGGTTCCGGTTCAGGTGTAGGAGCGAAGCAACGAAGACGAGAAGAGGAGTGAAACAGCTCGACCGAGAGGGAGAGGAGTGAAACAGTGAGACAAAATAAAGCGGAGGAGTGAAGGAGAATTCATCGATAGTGTTTACAGTTCATTCATAAATAGGAAAAGGAAGAAGCCGCATTCTCTTCCATCCTTTCGACTTGACCTTGTCTTTGAAGGTTCAGGTTCAATAGCTAGCTTGAGGTTGAGTCTTTCAATTCTCTTTTCTTTTACCGCCAGTAAGGGTTCAGGATAATTGATGTTTCTTCTTTCCTTACTGTTCCGGAGAATGAATCTTTCATTGGATTCTTCAATCAATTAGCTTTTCTTTACTATCCTATCAAGTTCGGGGAATATCGTCAATGGTTGTTCCGGAGTTGTACTTGTTTTCGATTGAATTTACTCGACGGGAAAGTAAGCGTCTTCATTGATTCAAAGACTGTAAAGGCAATATCTATCGTATTAAGGAGTTGAGGATTGACTTCCGGTTCAGTCGCTTCTCTTCCTGTTCCGTCTCTTTCCTCTCCCTTCTTTAACTTACAACTCTGTCTTCGTCTTTGTTTACAGTAAGGTTCAGGTTCATCAGTCATAGTACAGGGCCAGGGGTTCCAATTCATCTGAATTAGCTGCAGCAGCGGCTGACAGGCGAAGGAAATGGAATTGTGAAACCGAGTTGGAGAGGTGAAGGGGAAGAGAAAGAATTAATCTTGAGTTGAGTCTTGAAAAGTAGCTAAGGTTCAGGATCAAGATCAGTTAAAGAATGACTCTTGAGGATTTACTGACAGTTCTCTCTCATTGATTCTTCGATAGTCTTTCCTGACAGTGAACGATGACGAATCTTGAGTCTTTCGTCTTGACTGACTGTTGAGTCTTTCCTTCCAGTTCACTCTCATTCATCGATAGTGTCGTCTCCCTTCTCTTTCCCTTCTTTCTTGAACTGTAAAGTCTAATTAAATTCTTCTTTTGTTTCGTCTTGACTGACTGTTGAGTCGAATTCATCTTGTTTTCGCTTTCGTCTTTCCTTCCAGTTCACTCTCAGTCATAAATAGTCTTTACTGTTGAAATAGGGTAAAGATACACTTTTCTCCCTAAAAATAGACAGAAGATAGACTTTTATCCCTCAAAATAGGGTAAAGATACACTTTTCTCCCTCAAAATAGGGTAAAGATACACTTTTGAATCAAAAAAATCAGGGAGAGATAGAATGAATTTCTTGTTGATCTTTACAGGAGAATGAATCGGAAAGGTGCGAAGCTGCTCGCCGAGTTTACCTCCTTTAATAAGGGAAGGGAATAAAGGTGACGGTTTTCTCTTTCGGATTTACTAACAGTTCACTCTCATGAATAAGGAGTTGAGGATTGACTGACAGTTCCGGAGAATGCATCTTTCTTCTTTCCTTCCAGTTCACTCTCATTCATCAATAGTCTTTACTGTTCAGGGAGAGTCAATTCATGCTTTACCTCGTTCAAGAAGCTCGAGACAAATACATGATGACTGACTCTCTGACTTATTCTTTTCTTTCCTGTAAAGGTTGTTTTCGGTTTCTTCTTCTTTTCTTCCTTTCTTTCTTTGAAACATCCCCATCCCATTCCAGCGGCAAATCAAGTCAAGGGACCATAGGCGAACAGGGAAGAGACTTTCCGAACCCGCAGAATCACAGCAACAGTAAGACTGAACGAAGTGAGTTACCAATTTCTATAGAGTTGGGGCATAAACCAAAGAGGAGTCAGGGTATCAGCAGCTCATTCAAGCTGGCATTTTGTACTCTCCATCCCTAATTGTATACAAGAGATCATCTCAACCTTATAAAGTATACATATTCACCGATAGGCAAGGATCCGAAAGGAGTCAGGCTCAGATGGTATCACCTTTTACCGAACAGAGGTCTCGTAGCATAGCGAAACGACTAAGTCTTAATTAGGAGGGATGAGCTTTACATCAAGACCCTAACTTAGATCAATTCCCATACCTACCTAAATCTACTTCCCAAGAGCGATAACAGCCTGAATCTAATGGGTTTGACAAACAACCAAATGGTTTTGAGCAGAAGCAGATGGAAAAAACAAGGAAAAAGCCAAGAGCTTCTAATGAAACTGAAACCTAAAGTCAAGCAAGATAGGGTGTCCGTCATTATTGAAGAGATTAAGCATGGGGAGAGTTGCATAGGATACTACCACTTAAAGCAGTACTCAGACTGTTATCTTATCCCTGTAAAATGTTCCATCCAGAACCACCGCTCTGTAATAACGAGGGTTTCAAGCAAGAATAACTCATCACATTTAAAGAACACACCTTTCTCCTTCCGAATGCGACGAAGCGAGCTAAGTTACCGGGAGAAATCCTCTTCCCTTAGTTTATGCTAATCGTGTTGAGTTATGGAGTCTGCTCCCTGTATTTATAGCTTGGTCAATGGCTATATCCGGTAAAGCTATATATGGTACATAGCTATATATAGTAGATGGTTAAATCTGGTAAAGCTATATTTAGTAGACTGAACCATATATATATCCCGTCCAGTAAAGCTCTTAAATGTACTTTTCGATTCTCTGTACTCTCTTGTTGTACATGCCTGAAGTCATCAATAAAAAATCCTTTTAGCCAGAGTTCTCCTTGCAACTTCTCTCTATCCTTCTCTTTCTGTTCATCTAGATCGAGCGTGTGCGTTGTTGTGCGATCCTAACAACTGGTATCGATCCTAACAACTGGTATCAGAGCAAGGCAAAATTCACCACGATCTGTGAAGATGGAAAGTTCAAAGATTGGAATTGAGAAGTTCGATGGATCCGATTTCGGTTTCTGGAAGATGCAGATTGAAGATTATCTGTACCAGAAAGATCTTCACGAACCTCTGTTGGGGGTGAAGCCGGATACCATGACCACGGAACAGTGGAAGCTCAAGGATCGACAAGCCTTAGGGATGATCCGGTTGACGCTATCCAGAAACGTGGCGTTTAACATCATCAAGGAGAAGACAACGTCAGATCTGATGAAGGCGCTGTCAAATATGTATGAAAAACCGTCGGCTATGAACAAGGTGTATTTGATGCGTAGATTGTTCAATCTACAGATGTCTGAAGGTGGACGTGTTGCGGATCATATAAATGAATTCAATATGATCATAAGTCAACTGGGTTCGGTGGAAATTAATTTCGAAGATGAAATTAAAGCGTTGATTTTGATGTCATCCTTACCCGAGTCATGGGATACTGTTGTTGCCGCAATCAGCAGTTCCCGAGGATCTGATAAACTGAAGTTTGATGAAATTCGAGATGTAGTTCTCAGCGAAAGTATTTGCAAACGGGAAACTGGAGATTCATCAGGCAATGCTCTCAGTGTTGATCGAAGGGGAAGAAGCAAATCAAAGAGCTCAAACAAACATGGGCGTTCAAAATCAAAGAACCGGGGAAAATCTCCAAACAAACCCAACGTAACGTGTTGGAGCTGTGGGGGAAAAGGACACTTTCGGACAGATTGTACAAAGCTAAAGAAGAAGCAGAATCATAAATCTGAAGATGATGATGATTCTATATACACAACAGAAGATGCTGAGGACGTTTTAATCCTTAGTGTGGATAGCCCAGCTGAATCCTGGATTTTGGATTCAGGTGCATCGTTCCATTCGTCTCCAAGTAAGGAATTGTTTCGAAATTTCAAATCAGGAAATTTCGGGAAGGTGTATCTTGCCGACAATAAAACCTTGGAGATTGAAGGAAAGGGAGATGTCTCCATACAAACTCCAACAGGAAATCAATGGACATTACAAGATGTCAGATACATTCCTGGTCTCAAGAAGAACCTGATCTCTATTGGTCAGTTGGATAGCACAGGCTATGCAGCAGAGTTTGGAAAGAGTTCCTGGAAGATTGTGAAGGGCGCCATGGTTGTTGCGCGTGGCACAAAATCTGGAATCTTATACACTACTGCAGAGTGTATAAACATGACTGCTGCTGCTGAGAGTGCTTCCAATTCAAGTCTATGGCACAATAGACTTGGACATATGAGCGTCAAAGGAATGAAGATGCTCACTGCGAAAGGAGCTTTAGAAGGCTTAAAATCTGTTGATATGGGTCTTTGTGAGAGCTGCGTTATGGGCAAACAGAAACGAGTTAGTTTCACAAAGGCTGCCAGAGAACCGAAGAAAGTGCGGTTGGAAATGGTCCATACAGACGTCTGGGGACCATCTCCAGTTTCATCACTTGGTGGATCAAGGTACTACGTCACCTTCATCGATGACTTCAGCAGGAAGGTATGGGTTTACTTTCTGAAACATAAGTCAGATGTGTTTACCACCTTCAAGAAGTGGAAAGCTGAAGTTGAAAATCAGACCGGCTTGAAGATCAAATGCCTGAGGTCTGACAATGGAGGAGAGTACAACAAATCAGAGTTTATAACATTTTGTGCAGCTGAGGGAATTAGATTAATAAGAACAATTCCCGGTAAGGCAAGACAAAATGGTATTGCAGAAAGGATGAACAGAACCTTGAATGAGCGAGCAAGATGTTAGGATCGATACCAGTTGTTAGGATCGCACAACAACGCACACGCTCGATCTAGATGAACAGAAAGAGAAGGATAGAGAGAAGTTGCAAGGAGAACTCTGGCTAAAAGGATTTTTTATTGATGACTTCAGGCATGTACAACAAGAGAGTACAGAGAATCGAAAAGTACATTTAAGAGCTTTACTGGACGGGATATATATATGGTTCAGTCTACTAAATATAGCTTTACCAGATTTAACCATCTACTATATATAGCTATGTACCATATATAGCTTTACCGGATATAGCCATTGACCAAGCTATAAATACAGGGAGCAGACTCCATAACTCAACAATTCTCCCACTTGGAGACTGATCCTACACCATACCAATTAGGGCTTTGCATAGCTTTAATTTTCCAACATCAACACATTTTGTCAACATGTCTGCTGGATTCTTTGCACCCTCTATCTTCTCCAAACACATATCGCCTTCTTCCACTAACCTGCGAGTGAAATGGTACCGTCTTCTAATGTGTTTTGTTCTTGAATGATAGACTGGTTTTTCACCAACTGTATGGCACTCTGACTATCTGTATAAAGGATCTTCTTGCACTGCTTCCGGCCTAATTCTTCTAGATAGTCTGTCATCCATATCATCTCCTTTCCAGCTTCAGCTATGGCCACGTACTCAGCTTCAGTAGATGAAAGAGCAACGCATTTCTGAAGCTTAGACATCCAACTCACTGCTGTTCCATCTATAGTGTAGATATACCCAGATGTGCTCTTGCTGGAGTCTACATCTCCACTCAGATCAGCATCCACAAAACCTTGCAGAACTACTTTGCCATTGCCATAACAAAGTGTAGTATTGGATGTACCTCTCAGATATCTTAGAAGCCACTTCACAGCTTCCCAATGTTCCTTCCCTGGATTTGCCATGTACTTGCTAACAACTCCCACTGCATGTGTTATGTCAGGTCTAGTGCAGACCATAGCATACATCAAACTCCCAACTGCAGAAGCGTACGGAACTGATGCCATGTGCTCACGTTCCTCAACTGTCTTGGGAGATTGCCCCTTTGACAATTTAATATGATTTGCCAAGGGGGTAGTCCTGGGTTTAGCGTTATTCATCTTGAATTTGGACAACACCTTCTCAATGTACTGCTCTTGGGATAGATTTAATGTGCCAGCAGATCTATCTCGAGAAATCCTCATCCCAAGGATCTGCTTCGCTGCACCTAAATCTTTCATCTCAAATACTGAAGACAAGCTTGCCTTCAGGTGGTTTATCTCCCTCATACTTGATCCAGCAATTAGTATATCATCCACATACAGGAGTAGAAACACATAAGAATCAGTGTATTTCTTGAGGTAGCAACACTGATCCTTTTCACTTCTGTGGAAACCACTCTTGCTCATGAAGGAGTCAAACTTCTTGTACCATTGTCTCGGTGCTTGTTTCAGTCCATACAAGCTCTTATTGAGCTTACACACCATGTGCTCCTTGCTTGGAGCTGCAAATCCTTCGGGTTGTTGCATATAGATCTCCTCGTCTAGATCTCCATGTAAAAATGCCGTTTTTACATCCATTTGCTCAAGGTGCCAATTCTCCGATGCAACAATACTCAATAGAATTCGGATAGTAGTTAATTTCACAACTGGAGAAAAGATCTCAGCATAATCAATGCCTTTTCTTTGTGAATATCCTTTAACTACTAACCGAGCCTTAAACCTCCTTCTGCCATCTGGTTCAACCTTGATTTTGAACACCCATTTGTTCAACAGAGCTCTCTTTCCTGTAGGCAACTCAGTCAGCACCCACGTATTATTCCTTTCAAGTGAGCTCATCTCATCATCCATGGCTTGCTCCCACTTAGTTGAATCTTCCACTTGTAGGGCCTCATCAAAGGACTCTGGTTCTCCTTCGTCAGTCAGCAACAGATAGTGTAATGAGGTTGAATATCTGTCTGGTGCTCTGGTAGTTCTGGATGATCTTCTCAACACCTGTTCAGGTGCAACTTGCTCCACGTCTGGTTCTTCAGCAATAGGATCAGCCACGTCTGGTTCTTCAGCAATAGGATCAGGAGTTTCTTGAGCTTCTGTTGTACCATCACTGTGTGAATTTTCTTGCCACTCAAATTCAACTCCCACTTGCTTCGTAGTCTCAGAGTTTATCCTCTCTCTGTCCTTGTACATGACATTTTCATCAAAGGTCACATCACAGTGTCTTAGGATCTTCATATTTTTCTCATCCCAAAACCTATACCCGAACATGTCAGAGCCATAGCCTATGAAGTAGCATTTCACAGCCTTAGCATCAAGCTTATCTCTCTTCTCTGGATCAACATGAACATATGCAGTACAGCCAAAGGTTCTCAAGTGAGAGTACTTGAGTTCTTTTCCTGTCCATACTTCTTCGGGCAATTTGAACTTCAAGGGTACTGACGGCCCTCTATTAATCAAATATGCTGCTGTGTTCAAAGCATCAGCCCAGAATGCCATTGGCAATCCAGAATGAATCCTCATGCTTCTTGCTCGCTCATTCAAGGTTCTGTTCATCCTTTCTGCAATACCATTTTGTCTTGCCTTACCGGGAATTGTTCTTATTAATCTAATTCCCTCAGCTGCACAAAATGTTATAAACTCTGATTTGTTGTACTCTCCTCCATTGTCAGACCTCAGGCATTTGATCTTCAAGCCGGTCTGATTTTCAACTTCAGCTTTCCACTTCTTGAAGGTGGTAAACACATCTGACTTATGTTTCAGAAAGTAAACCCATACCTTCCTGCTGAAGTCATCGATGAAGGTGACGTAGTACCTTGATCCACCAAGTGATGAAACTGGAGATGGTCCCCAGACGTCTGTATGGACCATTTCCAACCGCACTTTCTTCGGTTCTCTGGCAGCCTTTGTGAAACTAACTCGTTTCTGTTTGCCCATAACGCAGCTCTCACAAAGACCCATATCAACAGATTTTAAGCCTTCTAAAGCTCCTTTCGCAGTGAGCATCTTCATTCCTTTGACGCTCATATGTCCAAGTCTATTGTGCCATAGACTTGAATTGGAAGCACTCTCAGCAGCAGCAGTCATGTTTATACACTCTGCAGTAGTGTATAAGGTTCCAGATTTTGTGCCACGCGCAACAACCATGGCGCCCTTCACAATCTTCCAGGAACTCTTTCCAAACTCTGCTGCATAGCCTGTGCTATCCAACTGACCAATAGAGATCAGGTTCTTCTTGAGACCAGGAATGTATCTGACATCTTGTAATGTCCATTGATTTCCTGCTGGAGTTTGTATGGAGACATCTCCCTTTCCTTCAATCTCCAAGGTTTTATTGTCGGCAAGATACACCTTCCCGAAATTTCCTGATTTGAAATTTTGAAACAATTCCTTACTTGGAGACGAATGGAACGATGCACCTGAATCCAAAATCTAGGATTCAGCTGGGCTATCCACACTAAGGATTAAAACGTCCTCAGCATCTTCTGTTGTGTATATAGAATCATCATCATCTTCAGATTTATGATTCTGCTTCTTCTTTAGCTTTGTACAATCTGTCCGAAAGTGTCCTTTTCCCCCACAGCTCCAACACGTTACGTTGGGTTTGTTTGGAGATTTTCCCCGGTTCTTTGATTTTGAACGCCCATGTTTGTTTGAGCTCTTTGATTTGCTTCTTCCCCTTCGATCAACACTGAGAGCATTGCCTGATGAATCTCCAGTTTCCCGTTTGCGAATACTTTCGCTGAGAACTACATCTCGAATTTCATCAAACTTCAGTTTATCAGATCCTCGGGAACTGCTGATTGCGGCAACAACAGTATCCCATGACTCGGGTAAGGATGACATCAAAATCAACGCTTTAATTTCATCTTCGAAATTAATTTCCACCGAACCCAGTTGACTTATGATCATATTGAATTCATTTATATGATCCGCAACACGTCCACCTTCAGACATCTGTAGATTGAACAATCTACGCATCAAATACACCTTGTTCATAGCCGACGGTTTTTCATACATATTTGACAGCGCCTTCATCAGATCTGACGTTGTCTTCTCCTTGATGATGTTAAACGCCACGTTTCTGGATAGCGTCAACCGGATCATCCCTAAGGCTTGTCGATCCTTGAGCTTCCACTGTTCCGTGGTCATGGTATCCGGCTTCACCCCCAACAGAGGTTCGTGAAGATCTTTCTGGTACAGATAATCTTCAATCTGCATCTTCCAGAAACCGAAATCGGATCCATCGAACTTCTCAATTCCAATCTTTGAACTTTCCATCTTCACAGATCGTGGTGAATTTTGCCTTGCTCTGATACCAGTTGTTAGGATCGATACCAGTTGTTAGGATCGCACAACAACGCACATGCTCGATCTAGATGAACACAAAGAGAAGAATAGAGAGAAGTTGCAAGGAGAACTCTGGCTAAAAGGATTTTTTATTGATGACTTCAGGCATGTACAACAAGAGAGTACAGAGAATAGAAAAGTACATTTAAGAGCTTTACTGGACGGGATATATATATGGTTCAGTCTACTAAATATAGCTTTACCAGATTTAACCATCTACTATATATAGCTATGTACCATATATAGCTTTACCGGATATAGCCATTGACCAAGCTATAAATACAGGGAGCAGACTCCATAACTCAACACAAGAAGCATGAGGATTCATTCTGGATTGCCAGGCATTCTGGGCTGATGCTGTGAACACAGCAGCATATTTGATTAATAGACGGCCGTCAGTACCCTTGAAGTTCAAATTGCCCGAAGAAGTATGGACAGGAAAAGAACTCAAGTACTCTCACTTGAGAACCTTTGGCTGTACTGCATATGTTCATGTTGATCCAGAGAAGAGAGATAAGCTTGATGCTAAGGCTGTGAAATGCTACTTCATAGGCTATGGCTCTGACATGTTCGGGTATAGGTTTTGGGATGAGAAAAATATGAAGATCCTAAGACACTGTGATGTGACCTTTGATGAAAATGTCATGTACAAGGACAGAGAGAGGATAAACTCTGAGACTACGAAGCAAGTGGGAGTTGAATTTGAGTGGCAAGAAAATTCACACAGTGATGGTACAACAGAAGCTCAAGAAACTCCTGATCCTATTGCTGAAGAACCAGACGTGGCTGATCCTATTGCTGAAGAACCAGACGTGGAGCAAGTTGCACCTGAACAGGTGTTGAGAAGATCATCCAGAACTACCAGAGCACCAGACAGATATTCAACCTCATTACACTATCTGTTGCTGACTGACGAAGGAGAACCAGAGTCCTTTGATGAGGCCCTACAAGTGGAAGATTCAACTAAGTGGGAGCAAGTCATGGATGATGAGATGAGCTCACTTGAAAGGAATAATACGTGGGTGCTGACTGAGTTGCCTACAGGAAAGAGAGCTCTGTTGAACAAATGGGTGTTCAAAATCAAGGTTGAACCAGATGGCAGAAGGAGGTTTAAGGCTCGGTTAGTAGTTAAAGGATATTCACAAAGAAAAGGCATTGATTATGCTGAGATCTTTTCTCCAGTTGTGAAATTAACTACTATCCGAATTCTACTGAGTATTGTTGCATTGGAGAATTTGCACCTTGAGCAAATAGATGTAAAAACGGCATTTTTACATGGAGATCTAGACGAGGAGATCTATATGCAACAACCCGAAGGATTTGCAGCTCCAAGCAAGGAGCACATGGTGTGTAAGCTCAATAAGAGCTTGTATGGACTGAAACAAGCACCGAGACAATGGTACAAGAAGTTTGACTCCTTCATGAGCAAGAGTGGTTTCCACAGAAGTGAAAAGGATCAGTGTTGCTACCTCAAGAAATACACTGATTCTTATGTGTTTCTACTCCTGTATGTGGATGATATACTAATTGCTGGATCAAGTATGAGGGAGATAAACCACCTGAAGGCAAGCTTGTCTTCAGTATTTGAGATGAAAGATTTAGGTGCAGCGAAGCAGATCCTTGGGATGAGGATTTCTCGAGATAGATCTGCTGGCACATTAAATCTATCCCAAGAGCAGTACATTGAGAAGGTGTTGTCCAAATTCAAGATGAATAACGCTAAACCCAGGACTACCCCCTTGGCAAATCATATTAAATTGTCAAAGGGGCAATCTCCCAAGACAGTTGAGAAACGTGAGCACATGGCATCAGTTCCGTACGCTTCTGCAGTTGGGAGTTTGATGTATGCTATGGTCTGCACTAGACCTGACATAACACATGCAGTGGGAGTTGTTAGCAAGTACATGGCAAATCCAGGGAAGGAACATTGGGAAGCTGTGAAGTGGCTTCTAAGATATCTGAGAGGTACATCCAATACTACACTTTGTTATGGCAATGGCAAAGTAGTTCTGCAAGGTTTTGTGGATGCTGATCTGAGTGGAGATGTAGACTCCAGCAAGAGCACATCTGGGTATATCTACACTATAGATGGAACAGCAGTGAGTTGGATGTCTAAGCTTCAGAAATGCGTTGCTCTTTCATCTACTGAAGCTGAGTACGTGGCCATAGCTGAAGCTGGAAAGGAGATGATATGGATGACAGACTATCTAGAAGAATTAGGCCGGAAGCAGTGCAAGAAGATCCTTTATACAGATAGTCAGAGTGCCATACAGTTGGTGAAAAACCCAGTCTATCATTCAAGAACAAAACACATTAGAAGACGGTACCATTTCACTCGCAGGTTAGTGGAAGAAGGCGATATGTGTTTGGAGAAGATAGAGGGTGCAAAGAATCCAGCAGACATGTTGACAAAATGTGTTGATGTTGGAAAATTAAAGCTATGCAAAGCCCTAATTGGTATGGTGTAGGATCAGTCTCCAAGTGGGAGAATTGTTGAGTTATGGAGTCTGCTCCCTGTATTTATAGCTTGGTCAATGGCTATATCCGGTAAAGCTATATATGGTACATAGCTATATATAGTAGATGGTTAAATCTGGTAAAGCTATATTTAGTAGACTGAACCATATATATATCCCGTCCAGTAAAGCTCTTAAATGTACTTTTCGATTCTCTGTACTCTCTTGTTGTACATGCCTGAAGTCATCAATAAAAAATCCTTTTAGCCAGAGTTCTCCTTGCAACTTCTCTCTATCCTTCTCTTTCTGTTCATCTAGATCGAGCGTGTGCGTTGTTGTGCGATCCTAACAACTGGTATCGATCCTAACAAATCGATTGAGTAGTCATAGGAGCCGCATTCACCTATGGAGGCTGATTGCTACTGCCCTACCATAAGAGCAATAAGCCAGTCATAGGCAAAGAACCTATAACTTCCGAATCCGAATGCCCAAAAGAAAAGACCTACTGGTCGGCCACTACTGCCTAGGATCCTGTGTGCGGGGTGCTCACTGATCGGAAACCTTTCCCAAGAAAGAAAGAAAGAAAGAAGGGCTTCTCATTGAAGGGCTCTTCAAGGTAAGCAAAGCTTGACTAACCAAATACCGAATAGAAGAAGCAAACAAATTCCCCCACCCAGTGAGGGCACTCTGGTTCGAAAGGGGCCGCTCTAAGGCTAGGATCTTATTTGCTATGTCTTCCTTCCGTGGAGAATTTTCTGCCTAGATCACTCGTCGGTTAATCCATTTATGATGAGCTAACTGACTGAACCCTTTCATTGGGAAAATCATATTGAACAAAGAATACCATACCCGATTCTTTCTTTCTTTCATATTAGCCTCCCCTGCAGCTAAAATGATCAAGGATTACCTTTCAGCATCTGGAGCGAGAAGAATGGTATCGTCCGCAGGTTCAACCCTCGTATTTCTGGAGCGAGAAGCATTCCTTTCTCCCTCGCTTGTAGGCTTTTTTATAGAGAGAGAGTAAAGAGTAAGGGGGCAGAGCTTACTTAGCCTTCTCCCCTCTTCCTATTTGAATCTTATTACAATCTTCAGAAGGAAGAGTTTATTGATTACAATCCTATATCATTTGTTGATAGATAGGGCCGATAGCCACTTGACGAGAGAGGTCCTTAAGGATATTGTGGAGAGAGCCTCCGCTCTCGTTTTTTCTTCTCGCTAACGATCTTCTTTTCTTCCTCATTCCGGCATGATCAAAGAAGCTATGACTGACCTGGTCCCCTTTTCAGACAAGACCCTCTTTCTTTTTCTTTCTTTGTTTTTCCGCTTTTTAATTGGGAATCAACCCCCTCTGCTCCTCTTTCTTTCTTTCCTAGGGCACAGCTTGACTTTATTGCACGCATTTGGTGCGCTATTGAATAAGATTCCTATACCTATATATAAGTGGTCAAAGGAGATCCCCATCTCAAGGAGGTCCTCCACTTT